>NC_083574.1:105768420-106068420 GCF_027579695.1 Neoarius graeffei | reverse complement strand
CTCCCCGACCCAACTCACGGAGGTCGCCCAGTTGCAGACCGAGTTTTCGGATGTGTTCTCGCCCCTGCCCGGTCGCACTAACCTCATAGAGCACCAAATAGAGATGCCCCCGGGGGTAGTACTGCATAGCCGCCCTTACAGGCTACCCGAACACAAAAAAAAAGGTGGTTCGGGAAGAACTTGAGACCATGCTCGAAATGGGCATCGTCGAGGAGTCCCACAGTGACTGGAGCAGCCCAGTGGTCTTGGTACCCAAGGCCGACGGGTCGGTCCGGTTCTGTGTGGACTATAGAAAAGTCAACGCGGTGTCTAAATTCGATGCATACCCGATGCCTCGTATTGATGAGTTGCTCGATCAACTCGGCACTGCTCGCTTTTATTCGACGCTGGATTTGACGAAGGGATATTGGCAGATCCCCTTGACTCCACTATCCCGAGAAAAACAGCCTTTTCCAGACCGTTTGGCTTACACCAATTTGTCACCCTTCCGTTTGGGCTGTTTTGGGCACCTGCTACATTTCAGCGGCTGATGGACAGAGTCCTCTGCCCTCACGCCACTTATGCGGCCGCCTATCTAGATGACATCATCATCTATAGTAATGACTGGCAGAGGCACCTCGAACATCTGAGGGCCGTCCTTAGGTCGCTGAGACGAGCGGGACTCACAGCCAACCCAAAGAAGTGTGCGATTGGGCGGGTGGAAGTACGGTATCTGGGCTTCCACTTGGGCAACGGGCAGGTGCGTCCCCAAATTAATAAGACGGCAGTGATTGTGGCCTGCCCGAGGCCCAAGACCAAAAAGGGGGTGAGACAGTTCCTGGGGCTGGCTGGCTATTACCATAGGTTTATACCTAATTATTCGGACGTCACCAGCCCGCTGACTGATCTCACTAAAAAGGGGGCACTAGATCTGGTCCAGTGGACGGAGTAATGCCAGCAGGCTTTTTCTGAAGTGAAGGCTGCACTGTGTGGGGGGCCAGTTTTACACTCCCCTGACTTTTCTCTCCCCTTTGTGTTGCAGACCGATGCGTCGGACAGAGGGCTGGGGGCGGTTTTGTCCCAGGATGTGGAGGGGGAGGACCGCCCCGTCCTGTACATTAGCAGGAAGCTGTCAGTGCATGAGGGGCGCTACAGCACGATCGAGAAAGAGTGTCTGGCGATCAAGTGGGCAGTCCTCGCCCTCCGTTACTACCTGCTGGGGCGCCCTTTCACCCTCTGTTTGGACCACACGCCCCTCCAGTGGCTCCACCGCATGAAGGATGCCAATGCGCGGATCACCCGTTGGTATCTGGCACTCCAACCCTTCAATTTTAAGGTGGTCCACAGGCCGGGGGTGCAGATGGTCGTGGCGGACTTCCTCTCCCGTCAAGGGCGGGGGGAGTCGGCTGCAGGCTGGACGGCCGCCCGGCCTGAGTCAGGCGGTGGGGGTATGTGGCAGCGGGGGCATGGTCAAGCGCCGGTCTGTAACAGGAGGGCGGAGTCAGGGAAGGTAAGTGGCAGAATCACTACACCTGATGGCAATTAACCTGTGTTTGTGTGTGTCTTCCCAGTGACCGCACCCTATTTAGGGAAGGAGAGCAGAGAGTAGGGGAGCTCATCGCCGGACGAGACGCTAGTCTGTGTCTCTAGCCTCCGAATAATACATTGTGTAGACTGAAAAGTTCGACAATAAAAAACCCTATATGAACCTGATCTCTGTCCTGCCGTCCTCTGTACTCCACCCACGCCTAGCAACCGCTACAGCAGGTAAACAACATGTTTTTTTTTTTTTATAAATCCAAATGAGAGTCGGAGCTTACCTGTCTGTGTTCTCGCTTCTTGAAGGCCGATCTTGTGGCTGATTGTTTTGAAACAATCTGACTTTCAGTTGTTTGTTCAGTTCTCCATTCATTTGCTTCTTCCACATAGTGAGATGGCAGCGATATCCAGTTTAGAAATAAGACGGCTGCTCCACTCATTCACTGTTCATGTGTATTCCGCCATAACTGCTCAGCTCAGGCAATTACTAAAACCCCAGGACAGAATGGGATGTCACTGGTTTTAGCAACATACTGTGGGGAGGTCACTGCCTGAGCGATACGTCCCATCCCATTCCGTCCCAGGTTTTACCAACAATCCTCGGCTCACTGCGGGAGGACTGGTGCAACTAAACTCACTTTCCTTTTCTTGTAGTTTTCTTTTTCTTTAATTGTTGGTACTGCACCCTCTTTCAATCCGGGCTTATAGCCAACGCTCCTCAACAGATCAGAGGTTTCATACGAGTCTTCAGTAAAATGTGCAGAGCAGAGGAGAGACCACTTCATAGGTGCCCAATGTGCCCATGAACTTCTCGCAAAATGCATCCAAATCTTTGTAGTTTGAACATTCTTGAACCATGAATGCAACGTAAATCCAGCTTCTGTCGTGTTGCTGCACCCGCCAGCAACACATCTATGTGGCATGGAGATAAATTAGCTCTAAATGGAGGATTGTAGTTGCAGTCAGCTCTGTGTTTTAGTATAGCAGAAATGGTGAGGAGACCGATAGACTTCCTGTTGTGACATCACAGACGTCAAGGTCATTCACTCAGACCGCTACCTATATAAATCACTTTAATCGTAAAAATTACTATATTAGATTTATTTTTAACGCTTAAACCTATTCCTGTGCCATTCTTGAGGTCTCAAGGCATTTATAAATGAAAGTCAGGCCGTGGCTCTGCGTATATGCTTTAAACCCTTTGGTGACTGACCCCTTGAAAATGGTTCCTCCAGGAACGATGACGTTTCAGTTGTCAAGACAACGGAAAAACTAAAATACAAAAACAGAAAGATACGTCACAATGCTCTTGTGCACAAAACAAAATGCTCTTGTATTTGTATTTTAGTTTTTCCGTTGTCTTGACAACTGAAATGTCATGGTTCCTGGAGGAACCATTTTCAAGGGGTCAGTCACCAAAGGGTTAAGGTCTGCAATTTTAGTGGTAAAATCCTGGGAGTTATTGACATGGTGTGGCATGTTGCCAACAAGAGGACCCAGGATGGTGGCTAGGTGTTTGGCAGTGTTATAGGTGACCAAGTTTGTGCTGATGATGATGGGTCTGAGTAGAGCTCCTTTCTTGTGAATCTTGGGAAGTCCATAATAGGGATGTTAACCGATGACCGTTTGACCGATGGTTGACCAAATCAACGTCAACCGGTTAATTTTTTTTTGGTTGTCGGTTAAAAAAAAATCAATCGTTTTGAAGCTGCCGATTTTGGAGCGGAGAACCTGGAATTCTGTGTTGTAAACGCTTGGGGCATGCCATGCAGTGTAAGGACAACAGCTGAAAAATCAGAAACACCCATTCAGTCATGTCCCGCCCTCCCGCCCCAGTGACAGCTGCCACTCGGCAAAAGAAAAAAGTGTAGACACAGGCTTTTTAGCTTACAAATTACTATTCTGTTTTTTTTTTATTATTATTAGAAGGCACATCGAGTTTAGTCCTGCCTTGGCCAGTGCATTCTGAAAGTATGTTTCGGTCTGTAGGCAACAATGCATGTTATTGCAGATCATATCTCTCCACACAAACTAAAGGCGCAGATGTCGACTTTTTCACGGCTGAATCGTGCAGATCTGATTTTTTTTTTAAGGGGGGGGCGTTGGAGTGTCTGAAAAATTTCATCAGAGTAAATTCTGTATTAAAATTACTAAATAAGCAAATGCCGTTACAGTCCATGAAACATAGGAAGTATAAGTATGAGAAGAAAACAGTAAATCAGAAAGCTGCGCACATTTGCGCAGCTTCTGCGAAAATGTGCGCAGCTTTCTGATTTACTGTTTTCTTCTCATACTTCCTATTTTTCATGGACTGTAAGGCATTTGCTTATTTAATAATTTTAATACAGAATTTACTCTGATGAAATTATTCAGACACTCCAACGCCCCCCCTAAAAAAAAATCGGATCTGCACGATTCAGCCGTGAAAAAGGCGGCATCCGCCAAAAGGCGCGCTGTTTGCATCCCTGTTTAAACTCATAGGTTAACCGACTTTAACCGGCTAATGAGGCTCGGTGGTCGGTCAAGATTTTTTTTAGTTTTCGCCATCCCTAGTCCATAAATGAGAAGAGTGGCTTCCCCGGGGTATAGTCTGTAGTACCGAGATCAGTTGATGGCATGGTCTTTTTCTAGTTGCTGTAGGCAGCTAACAACTTTCTTTTTGTAACTGCTGGTGGGATCCCGCCTCAGGGTTTTGTAGGTGGTTTTGTCGCTGAGGAGACTGGTCATCTTTGAGTGGTAGTCCACTGTGTTTAGCACCACTGTGCATCTCCCTTTGTTAGCAGGAAGGATGGTGATGTTCCGGTCTCTTTGAAGCAACGTAAGAGCCCTCCTTTCTTGGATGGTGAGGTTGGAGGGAGGTGCTTTTGCATTGGTGAGGGCAGCTGATACTTTCAGTATAAGTTGTTTAGCCTCTGTGTTGGTTCTATTGTTGTTCCTGATGGCTGATTTCTGTGGCTGTGATGAAATCTACCATTGGTATCTGCTGTGATGAAACTGCAAAGTTTAGTCCTTTGAATAAAACATCCTTCTCTGGTTGGGTGAGTTCCCTGTCAAATAAGTTCTTCACCCACTTCTCTTGGATGTCAGGTTGTGTTGCCTGGTCAGATTTCTTCCTCCAAGTCAGCACTTCTACCGTATCTTATGAGAAGAGGTGGTTTTAGACAGCAGTGTTTGAAATTTGCATATCTGTCATTCCTTGCCTTTGTTGTGCTGTGAGATCTGTGCCTTCTCAACAAACTCGGAGACTCGTTCCAAAACTTCACTGGGAAGAAGTGCTGTTAACTCTTCAAACATCAGTTAAGCCTTGGCTTAGAGGGCATTGATGATGAAATGTATTTGTCTCACTCACCCGTTGAGAAGCTGGTTCTGGGCCTTCTGGAGGATCTTTTCTGCTTTGTGTCCTTTGACAGTAGAACCCAGGTGTAGGCTTGTGGGAATAATCTTGGATTGTCAGCATCTTAGATTGAAATGCCAGTGGTTTCTGTAATCTCCAAGTTTTCTAGAAGTTCTCTCATACTCCTGCACCAGTCGTTTGAAAGAGAAGTAAAAGAAGCCATCTTCGTCAACCTGGAATGACCATCACTGAACGGAGGAGGTGGTCTGAGACACCACTTATCAGCCACCTACAATGCAGTCCTTGGCACACATCCCAGACAACTGAATACACATCCATACCAAGATTCAACTGACTTCAACTACTTACATGATGGCAGAGAGAGACAATGGCCCACAAATCACCCTAACCACCCTCTAGGCTGTTGACACCACTCACACCCATCCTCCAGTGACCCTAACACCTACAGGATGACTGAGAAGGTCAACGACCCATGTGACCTCAACAACTCTCCTTAGGGTTGCTTTTGGTCCACTAGAGAATAAATACCTGGAACTCCCCACTAGTCAGATGCCCCTTTTCCACCAAAGCAGTTCCAGGGCTGGTTCGGGGCCAGTGCTTAGTTTGGAACCGGGTTTTCTGTTTCCACTGACAAAGAACTGGCTCTGGGGCCAGAAAAACCGGTTCCAGACTAGCACCAACTCTCTGCTGGGCCAGAGGAAAGAACCGCTTACATCAGCGGGGGGGCGGAGTTGTTAAGACCAACAACAATAACAAGACCGCAAAAGATTGCCATTTTTAAGCGACGAGAAGCAGCAGCTGTACAAATGCGAAGTCATCCATTATTATTATTATTATTGTTGTTGCTGCTGCTGCTTCTTCCGTGTTGTTTTTGCTTCGATATTCGCGCCAAGGTTTATGCAAACGTAGCGGCGTAACTGACGTATACAGCGACGTAATGACGTATACAACGACGTAACTGACGTATACAGCGATGTAATGACGTGTCTCCGCTTAGCACCGCGAGCTATGGAAAAGCAAACTGGTTCTCAGCTGGCTTGCAAGTTGAACGAGTTGTGAACCAGCACCAGCACTGGCCCCGAACCAGCCCTGGAACTGATTTGGTGGAAAAGGGGTAAGAGAGAGTTAAAGACGCCTTTCAGATGAGAGGTGAAACATCTTCAAGAAATTCAAGCAAGTCCAGCTGCCTTCTTTAGCACCTACGGTTTATTAGTCCTGTTCCAAGTGCTCAGAATTTAGGTGTCTGGTTTGATGAGAAAATGTCCGTCAACACATATTACACATTTTTCCACTTGCATAATATTAAGAGAATTAAGAAGTATTTGTTTCGGGGAAGTCTGTGTGCACTTGTCCATGCTTTTATTCCATCTTGTCTTGATTACTGTAATAGTTTCATGTACAGATTTCCTAATGAACACATTGCTCAGTTACAGTGCATTCAAAATGCAGCTGCAGGACTGATATATAAACCCAAATATTCTCACAGAACTCCAGCGCATTATGAACTTCACTGGTTACCGGATATGCATAGAATTTCTTTTAAGATTCTCGTTCTTACTTTTAAAGCGATCCATGGACTGGCTCCATCTTATCTTAATGATCTAATTAGTATCAAGCAAAAGAGCTCCTATTGTTTACAGTCTAATAATAGCTTATTGTAGAAGCTCCTCAGGAGATCATGTGTAAAACGCAGGGTGCTCGAGCCTTTACTGACGCTGCACCAACTTTATGGAACAGTCTTCGTCTTCATGAAATAAAATCGCTGTGTTTATAAATGCAAATTGAAGACGCTTTTTGTTTTGGGCTGCATTTTTATTTCATTTATGAATTTTATTACTTGTGGTGGTTTTATTTTATTGTATATATTTTTAGTTATTGTACATTTTAGATATTGTTTGTAACTGATGTTATTTTTGATATCATAATGCTTTTGATCATTGTATGTAAATGGTGCTATACAAATGTATTATTATTATTATTATTATTATTATTACAGGTCTTTTCTCAGTCTGTGTAGCAGACCATCAGGTCCTGCTGCATGTTAGATTTAAAATGATATTACTGGTTACCAGCTCCCATGAGGAAACTCACCCTAGCAGGAGCTACACACCACTGAACATGCACCATTTTGTTTATAACACAAGATGGTGCCACTCGGCTGGTTGGTTAATGTCTGAGTGTTTGGAGGAGGATTTCCATCAGTCGTAGTGGAATGAGAACTCAATGATTGGTGACTTATTAAAATATCCACACTATATATTTATTATCTGTAAGTCTTTTGTGATGGTCGTGTGTCGTCCCCCCCAATTACTGTGTGTGTGTGTTAGGAAGAAAACAAGACCTCAGATGCTGCTGTAAGCGACTCGTCCAGTGTTTCCAGCCCAAAGAGACGCTTCATAGAGGAGGGAGAGGAGGAGGAGGAAGGAGAGAAGGAGTTAGCACAGGTGGGTTAATGATCCTGTCCCCCATTTCCTTTACACTCTTAATGAACACACACTATTATATTCTTTTATGTTTGTCCAAAATAAGAGTTTTCCTTATGTACACACACACACACACACACACACACACCTTCTCTCTCCTGTTAGTGACACAAGCCAGTTGTTAGCTTCTTGTTGATTACTTAATTAATTTCACAAAATGGTCATTAAAATTGGTGTGTAACTGAAATAAACAAGTAATTTCAACTCGACAGTATAACCTGTAGATAAAATCGCAGATATTCATCAACAACTGTACGATTTGAAGTTGATCAGTTGACACAAACAGGATGTTTGTGAAGAACACGACCTGTGTTGAGGCTCGTGTGAGTAATTAATTAATAAAAGTGTTGATATCTGGTGAAGTAGAGGAGGGATTTCTGTGTGCACTCAATAATTTCCTCAGGGTCGACCTGATGGACTGTAGGTCAGAACCTCAGGGTTTACACTGCGTGCACACACACGCACACACACACACACAACTTTTTCTGACGCTTGTTAAAATTGTAGAGAACCAGTTTGTACACGTTTGCTAAAGCTGCCACCCTTATTCACCATCCGCTCTAACGCTGGTGTAGCCGTCAGTGTGCTGGAGGGATTTCTGGTACTTTCCCAGATGTGTATGACGTCTTTCATGCTGTGACAGGGACCGGTTTAGCAAGGACACATTCAAATCAGTATGAAGTGAGTGAGAGAAGGCAGGATAATTTACATCTCTGTCACTTTCACTATCCACACGGATTTACAGTCAGTTTAAGAAAATATAGGATTTCAGATCATAAAAATACTGTTGGCTGATGAAGGACTGAATGGTCTCATGCTGCAGTACCTGAGTGAACTTTTGATCTTGTATCATCCAAACAATTCAAGGATTCAAAACAAACTTTGCCATATGTGCAAGTACAGTGTACTTCAGATAAAATAAGACATTACATGTTCTTGGATATGGGCGGCACGGTGGTGTAGTGGTTAGCGCTGTCGCCTCACAGCAAGAAGGTCCTGGGTTCGAGCCCCGGGGCCGGCGAGGGCCTTTCTGTGTGGAGTTTGCATGTTCTCCCCGTGTCCGCGTGGGTTTCCTCCGGGTACTCCGGTTTCCCCCACAGTCCAAAGACATGCAGGTTAGGTTAACTGGTGACTCTAAATTGACCGTAGGTGTGAATGTGAGTGTGAATGGTTGTCTGTGTCTATGTGTCAGCCCTGTGATGACCTGGCGACTTGTCCAGGGTGTACCCCGCCTTTCGCCCGTAGTCAGCTGGGATAGGCTCCAGCTTGCCTGCGACCCTGTAGAAGGATAAAGCGGCTAGAGATAATGAGATGAGATGAGATGAGATGTTCTTGGATTACAGTTCAGCATTCAACACAATCATTCCCCAGCAGCTAAGACAAAAACTCAGACATTTGGGACTCAACACCTCTTTTTGTAACTGGGTGCTGGACTTTCTTACAGGGAGGCCACAGAGCGTTCGGGTCAGCAGTAACACCTCCAGGACCATCATGCTGAGCACAGGGGCCCCACAAGGGTGTGTGCTCAGCCCGCTGCTCTTCACCCTGCTGACCCATGACTGTGTACCAATCTACAGCACCAACCACATCATCAAGTTTGCAGATGACACCACTGTGGTGGGCCTCATCACTAACAACGATGAAGCCAACTACAGGAATGAGGTGAGCCAACTGGTCCAGTGGAGTAAAGGCAACAATCTCTTCTTGAACGTGGGGAAGACCAAAGAGATTGTGGTCGACTTCAGAAGAGGTCACTCACAGCATCCCCCTCTGACTATCAATAGTGCTGCAATGGAGAGAGTGAGCAGCACCAAATTCCTCGGGGTGCACATCACTGAGGACCTCTCCTGATCCAACAACACCGCATCGCTGGCCAAGAAGGCTCAAACTCGCCTCTACTTCCTCCGCAAACTGAGGAGTACACGAGTCCCACCCCCCATCATGTACTCATCCTACAGGGGCACCATTGAGAGTGTCCTCACTGGCTGCATCACTGCGTAGTACGGAGGCTGCAATGCCTCCTGCCAGAAGACTCTGCAACGCATAGTGAACACGGCCAGCAAGATCATTGGTACCCCTCAGCCCTCCCTTATGGACATCTATCACTCCCATCTCACCTGCAGAGCCATCAGCATCGCTGGTGACACCTCCCACCCTTCACACTCACTCTTCAGCCTCCTGCCCTCAGGGAAAAGGTACCGGAGCCTCCTGGCCCGCTCCACAAGACTGCTGAACAGCTTCATCCACCAGGCTGTCAGGATGCTGAACACTGTCCTCTACCTACCCCCTACCCCGGTCTGTAACACATTCATTCACACAAGAAACTCTTACTCATCCGTTTGCACATCACACTACAATCATTTGCATTACTGCTGCATCTGCTGCTATTGATCGTTTGCACTACTGTTCATATTCACCTCATAAGCTGCTCTTCTAGCACCTTCTCCGTTACAGATATTGTACTGGATTTGCACTACTGCTATTTTGTACATTGATTGATTTTAGAGTGTATTTTTACCGCTTATCTATATTTTATAAATATTTATATATATGTTTTTTCTTCATATAAATATTTTTTATCTGATTTTACAAGTAAGGTGAGAGAGAAACAGCATTTCGATTCTCCTATATGTCCTGGATATATATTGAATTGATAATTTAAAAAATATTTGAATCTTGAATCTTTGATATTCCTTTATTGATCCCCATGAGTGGAAATTCAGGTGTTGCAGCAGCTCAAGCTCAGAGTAAAATATGGATAAATGTAGGCTAAGTGTAAAAAAGATAGAAGATAATAATAATAATAATGTGTTTTCTTTATTTGTGAATTAAAAGTTACTTCCTGTCTTAAAGTAATGATGGATGTCATTTCTCTTTATTTAGTTGTTCGGTTCTTGACATAATATGGATTTCTGCAGTTGTGGAATAGGGCTATTATTTACTATTTGATCTCAAACACATTAAGAAAGCAAGAAACTCATCCACTAATTACCTTTTGATGAGACACAGCTGTTATATCTATCTATCTATCTATCTATCTATCTATCTATCTATCTATCTATCTATCTATCTATCTATCTATCTATCTATCTATGGTGGAACAACTGCACACAAGGCCCCGGGGCAAAACACCAATCAGCCCCCCCCCCCCCCGCCCCACACACACACACACACGGTGAAATTACAAACAAACAAATTAGAAGGCTTGCAGCATATACTGTAGGCCTACTCAGGCTATATCTAACAAAAAGCAGTTTTTAAGAACATAGCCTTTGGACCTAGCCATGGCGAAATTGCAAACAAACAGAAGGCCTGCAGCATATAATCAGGCTATATTAGAACAGAAGTTGCTCAAAGTTTTATTATTATTATTATCTTATTTTTTATAGGCCTACATAGCCTGTATTTTCCATTCATTTATTATGTTCCAAATAGACACTAAACAACAACAAAATCCAGCAATCATGAATGATACACCCTCATTGTGTAAGCACGTCTTCAACTACAAAGCTGACACGGAAACCTGCGTTCGTCATTAAAAAGGCATTTGACACGCCTTGCGCTCCGCAAAGTCATCGACTATTTGAGGGATGTTAAGCGCTCTTGCTCGTTCATTCTCAATCGATAAAATGGCCAATCCACAGAGTCTCTCTTGACCCATTGCACTCCTGAGAATTTTTTATCAATTTTAATTTGGAGAAAGAGCGCTCTGCTGTCGCAACTGAGACGGGGAGAGTGAGAAAAAGCAAGAAGGCCATGCACACCTCACTAAATGTAGAAGTTACTGCTGGATGATCTACTACCAGCAACCTGGCCAGGCTAAGCACAGATGTGTGTCTCGCTATCTGCTCCTTGAAACAAGCCCTAAATGACACTAGTTGACCAGGAAAGCTGGAGTCAATATCCCGACTATAGTGATCACACAGTCGACGGGCCACTTCGTATAGCTCCTCGTCCTTGGCATGCCGGAGCGCATTTGGATGAATAGCCTCAAACAAATGATCAGTCCGATTTAAACTGACAAACCTTTGTGACAGCTGCTGAATGATTACATCAAGACATGCACAGAACACACTCACCCGAAAATAATGTTCTGCATCGGAAAGCCGACTGTCTTTGCTAAGGTGGTCAAAGTGGCGCTTCACTTTTTCAACCTGGTGGTTACAAATTGCGTTTGACTGCCCCATTTCACAGCCAATGCCAGCATGGAAGCCTTTGCCTCATCAAACTGCTCCCTGTACTCCTGTAGAGTTCGTACAGCATTCTGCAATAACGCAGATGCTTTGAGGAGATCAATGGTCTTCTCCTGCAGTAACTTTGAGATGGCATTAGTGCACTCCAAAATCTTTGTCTGAAGGCTGATTAAAAATGTGAACTGAAATTTAGTAATGGCCTTTAAGTGCATCTGCCTCATCTTGTTCATTCGTTTTCTTGCTTGTAAGTGAGAGCTTGTCGAGAGCTTTAATGACGTCTCCATATCTGTACTTTAATGCAACAAGCGCATCGTAGTGGGAGGATTAGCGGGTTGGGCAGAGGCGTTTCAAGGTTATGTCCCTGCTCTCTGGGCTCAATAAGTCGCCAAGTAATGCCCATCTCTTAACACTGTTGGCAACCACATCATAAAACTGTCTAATCTCTGGGATAGTTTTGACAGAATCATTCAGTACCAAATTCAGACAATGAGCCGCACAGTGCACGTACAAAGCAAGGGGCTCCCGCTCCGCTATTCTCGCTTGAACACCAGAATAAATTCCGCTCATGTTCGCTGCGCTGTCATAACCCTGTCCACGGCATCTGGAGAGATCTAAGCCATTCCCTTCAATGCAGCTAATAATTCGGCCCTCCAGTTCAGAAGCGGATGTGTTCACAGTTATCTCGAATCCAAGAAAAGCCTCAACTATCCTGATATCTGTAGCAACACCCATTTTGTCTTGATCAATTAAAACATACCTGAAGACCTGGCTCAGATGATCGCGCTTTGCTACATCTTGAGTGGTGTCCATAATGATGGAATAAAATGGAGATGCATTTATTTCATGGACTATGTTGCACTTGGCTCTCTGTGATAATATATAAATGATCTCATCCTGAATAGCATGGCTCAGATATTTAACTGATCCCTCGGGCCGGCTGATCAGTTCTTTCAGGACAGGGTCGTAGCGGGCCAACAGTTCAATGATGGACAAAAAGCTTCCTGCATTCCCCTGCCCAATGGACTTTCGGTGTCCCCTAAATGCCATGTTACATAACGCCAAGGTCAGTGTGACATTCACAATGCGCTCTAACACTTGCCTCCAAAAGTCAGCCGCATTACGAACATCCCTCTCCATATCTATTGTACCATGGAGTTTCCACTGCTCATAGACTACACACGCACCGAGATGGATCTGGTTAGATTCATGCACTGCAATTTTGGAGGAGATATGTTTCCAATCTCTAACTCCGTTTACCCAGGCATTATTGTAGGAGGGGGCTTGACGATTGGCAAAAAGCCAGCAAGGCTCGCAGTATGCACAGTCAAGCTTGGGCGAGTAGCATAACCAGCTTCGTGGAAGTTTAATACCAGCTTTAGTGACAGATGTGTAGTGATGGGTTGAAAAACTGCGATTGCCAGTGACGGGAAAGGGACCATTTGGCTTACATGGGCCAGTTTGAAGGATATACCTCTTCACATTAGCATCTGCAATGTTTTCAGGGAAATTACCATGGTCTGTTGGAAAATTAGCTGGGTTTGATGATTCCATGCTGGGAATTATGCTGCTCACTTCAGCTAACTCAGCTAACTCTCCACGTTCCCTTCCCTCCTGATTCTGGTTGCTCATCTCAGCTAACCCCTCTCCACATTCCCCAACCTCCTCTATATGACTTTGGCCGGAGCGACTGCTAAGCACCACCATGCTACTGCTGCTAGTGCTAACACAGGGCAGTGCGTGTTCACTACTAGCAAATTCAGGGACAGGAGAAGGCAAAGTTAAAAATGAATCCAAATTTGGAAGTTTAGAGTTTGCCTTCTCTTTATTTTTCTTTTCCTTCCTCTTTTGTGCCCCACTTTTACTTTTAAACATGCTGAATTCGTTTCTAGTAGACAACCGCAACCAGGCATGCACCTTCCTAGTCTTGTTGGATGTCATCAGACGGATGAGGACATTAGACAGCCTTTACAGTAGATCCTACCCATCATGCATTGCAGTTTTTTTTTGCAAATTCCTCAAATGAAAAACAATTAAATACAAAAGGAACAGCTTAGTTTAGCTTGAAAACATTACAATTTATTATATTTTAAGTTTGTTTAGGGATTTCACAGGGTTTTTTTAATTTTATTTTTTTAACCATGATAAGAATGTGTAGCAAAAATGAGAGATATATCAGTCAACTAGTCTGTAATCATGTGAAAACTTGTTGGTTTCAAGGAATTTCCAATGAAATTGCATAAGGCACATTTATTGGGAGGGCCTGAATGTCAAAGGGTGGGGCCCTGTATGGCTAGGGAGAGGGCCCAAGGCCCAGGGGCAATGGCCCCGCCCGCCCGCCCCCCTTTAGCTCTGCCCCTGCTATCTTCCAGAGGACGTACTAGTGCTAGTGGTCATAACTCCTACTAACAACCGCAGTATTCTCATCTCATCTCATCTCATTATCTCTAGCCGCTTTATCCTGTCCTACAGGGTCGCAGGCAAGCTGGAGTCTATCCCAGCTGACTACGGGTGAAAGGCGGGGTACACCCTGGACAAGTCGCCAGGTCATCACAGGGCTGACACATAGACACAGACAACCATTCACACTCACACTCACACCTACGCTCAATTTAGAGTCACCAGTTAACCTAACCTGCATGTCTTTGGACTGTGGGGGAAACCGGAGCACCCGGAGGAAACCCACGCGGACACGGGGAGAACATGCAAACTCCACACAGAAAGGCCCTCGCTGGCCACGGGGCTCGAACCCGGACCTTCTTGCTGTGAGGCGACAGCGCTAACCACTACACCACCGTGCCGCCCACCGCAGTATTCTGTTAATTAGAATTGGTTGATCCATGCTGTTGTGGCTGACTGTGTTGTTCATCATCCGCCATCAATCACTACATATCAAGCCACTGTATCGATCCATTGATATTTGCCCATCAGTACAACTGGAGAGCTGCTGCCAGGTTTTTGTCATTTAAGAATAACGTTCCTAAATGTAAAACTGAATGTACTCAATGTAAACATTCCTCAAAGAATTGAATTGAATTGCACTTTATTAATCCCCAAGGGGGAAATTCTTTTGCTACCTAGCAACCACACACAACAACATACATCAGTAGGACAGTTGCCACTTAAGACAGGGCACAGTACAACATACATTACAACAATAAATAAGTATGCACCAGAACAGACACTGAAAGGACACAATAATCACAGCAATCTCAACAACGTAAATCACAACAGCAATGATAGTCAACAGCTCTTGTTAAAAAGTCTGACTGCTGTAGGAACAAAGGACCTCCTAAATCTCTCTGTAGAGCATCTCGGTAGAAGGAGCCTTTGGCTCCTACCACTTTGAGTGAACATGCTGTACAAGGGGTGGTCATCCCTCGACATCACACTCCTCATCACCCTCTGTTCTAGGATTTCCTCCACAGAACTTGGGCATGAACCAATGATGGAACCTGCTTTCCTTATCAGTTTGTTAAACCTGTTCCTGTCCTCAACTATTAGGCTACCGCCCCAACACACAACAGTATAAAATAAGAACACTTGCCATAATCCCATGGTAAAACATGTTTAAAATAGGTCTGCCCGTATCAAACGATCTCAGTTTTCTAAGGAAAAACAGTCTAGACTGGGCCTTCCTGAAGGTAACTCTGCTGTTCTCCTTCCAGTCTAGTTTATTGTTTAGATGGACACCAAGGTATTTATATGAGGAAACTACCTCTACTGGATGACCTCTAATAAGTGTAGGGACTACCTCAGTTTTTTCCTTTTTAAAATCAAATATTAGTTCCTTAGTCTTGTCTACATTTAAAATGAGATGGGCATCATCACACCAACTGACAAAGCTATCCACCTCATTCTGATACGCTGCATGGTCATTGTTAGTAATGTAGCCCACTAATGCAGTGTCATCAGAAAACTTCTGTAAGTGATGAGGTACTGCTATGTCTGCAGTCAGAAGTATATAATGTAAATAAAAAAGGAGATAAAACTGTACCCTGTGGTGCCCTATATTAGTGATGATGGTCTCAGACTTGATGTCATGAACCCCCACAAATTGAGGTCTGCTTGTGAGGTAGTCTGTGATCCATGCAACAGTAGATTTATTAAGATTAAAACCAAAAAGCTTTTTAGCTAAAATGTGTGGCTGTAGAGTATTAAAAGCACTTGAAAAATCAAAAAACAGTATTCTCACAGATGCAGCAGTCAACTCTAATCATAGATGGTAGAACAGGCTTGTGCTTCCTGAATCTGTTCCTCACCCTAACGCCGCTGCGTCGGCTTCTTTTTCTTCGTTTTAACTCCGGAGGTAAATCCAAGCGTAAATGGCCACAGTTTGCCATTGTATCCCGAATGCTGTATAATTCACCCAAGCTGTAGGAGACAACTGCTGCTGGGCCAGACACTCCAGAGCCTTGGACCTTCATATGGATAAATCTACTCCACAAAACTAACCACAGAAGTCCAAACGTGTACACTTTAAATCCCGTCATATTGCGTGTGATTTTTGCATTCTAAACAATAACACTGCAGTGACATGACAGTGAAATAAGATAAATAAAACAGACAATCACAACTGCAGGTAGTGAGTCGCTGACAGGGCACGCGCCATTGTAAAGAATTTGGGGATCACGTCATCTATGGTCCATAATATCATGAAAAGATTGAGAGAATCTGGAGAAATCTCTGTATGCAAGAGACAAGGCTGAAAACTGACATTGGATGCTTGTGATCTTCAGGCCCTCAGGAGACACTGCATTAAAAGCAGACACGTGTCTGTAGTGGAAATCACTGTATGGGCTCAGGAACACTTCAGAAAACCATCGTCTGTGAAAACACTTCATTACTGCATCCACAAATGCAAGTTAGAACCAGATATAAACAATATCCAGAAACCCCGCCCCCTTCTCTGGGCCGGAGCTCTTTTAAGATGGACTGAGGCGAAGTGGAAAACTGTCCCGACGTCTGACGAATCAAAAGTAGAAATTCTTTTTAGAAATCATGGATCCCACGTCCTCCAGGCTAAAGAGGAGAGGGACCATCCGGCTTGTTATCAGTGCACAGCTCAAAAGCATTCAGCATCTGTGATGGTATGAGGGGGCGTTAGTGCACATGACACGGGTAGCTTGTACAGCTGGTAAGGCATCATTAATGCTGAATGATTTAAACACCTTTCAGAGCAATATGCTGCCATCCAGACTAAATCTTTTTCATGGAAGGCCTTCCTTCTTTCAGCAAGATAACAACAAACCGCTTTCTGCACATATTACAACTGCATGGCTCTGTAGTAAAAGAGTCTGGGTGTAGGGATGGATGGATGGATGGATGGATGGAATCTGAGGCAGTATTCATCAGAACATCTGAATTATCATTAGTGTACAGGTCGTTGACTATTTTCTTACAAATGCTGTGTTTGGATTAGTGAATATTTTGTCTCTTTTTAAACAACTCAGAGACACTCCCTACTTTAAAACAGGAAAAGCAAGAAATAGGTGGAGCACACAAATCTGCGCCACTAGTGAGAACAGTTCACCAATGAACATCCACCCTGTGGCCTTATGTAATGCTGTGTTCACACTTATACTGATACGAAAGTGGTATAACTGTATCGATACAAAGTATACCGGTACAGTTTAGTGCATCTGTCCACACTAGCGAGAAATGTTTGCGCTTTTCTTTCACGGAAGTTGAAATGCGCGTGCGCGAAATGTTTCCGTGGTTACCGAGTAACTTCCTTCCGAGAATATGGCGGATGAAACAACGTGTGTGTGCTTTTTGTTGTCAATGTACAGTCTGTATTTCTGGTGGTCATTTATTCAGTTGAATCGTATAAAATGCGCGAGGCAGTTGAGAAAGAAATAAAGAAAACGAATCTCCGTTCTTCACCATTTTATTCAGCGAGGACATCAATTGAGGTGTGTGACTTTGACATCGCACGTGCTCCGGACTCGGATGAGTAATCGACAGATATGGGTGAAACGATGACATGCGGCTCTCTGGTACAACGTGGTACATTCATGGGGAAGTAAAGACTGGTTAGAAAATATACGAATGTCAAAGCAAACATTCAATTATATCTGTGATGTTTTGAAACCATATATAAAGAAACAGCGAACACAGCTTCGTGAACCAATACCAACACGTAAACACATATTGATAGCTTTATGGAGCTTGGCCATGAATATTGAATATCGGATGCTCGGACAGGTATTTGGAACTGGACGTTCAACAGCATGTAAAATAACAAATAATTTTTGTAAAATGGTTGTGAAACATCTGATGCCATTACATGTTAAATTCCCTTGCGAAGAAGAATTTCGTGAAGTTGTAGACGGCTTTAAAAACCGGTGGGGATTTCCGCAGGTAGGTGGGGCCATAGATGGCTCACACATACCGATAGCGGCGCCGGCAGAACACCATACTGATTATTTTAACAGAAAGGGTTGGCATTCGGTGATTATGCAGGGTGTTGTCGACCACAGATACATGTTTATGGACGGTCAAGTTGGCTGGCCAGGTAGTGTCCATGATGCCAGAGTTTTTAGCAACTCTGGTTTATTCAAACAAGGGGAAAATGGTCAACTATTCCCGAAATGGCACAAGTTAATTGATGGTGTCCAGGTGCCTATTTTCCTTTTGGGTGACCCTGCCTACCCATTATTACCCTGGTTGATGAAACCTTTCCCTCGGCATGGTAACCTGACACGCTCCCAGCATCTTTATAACTATAGACATTCAAGGGCAAGAACGGTCATCGAAAACACATTCGGACGTTTAAAGGGACGGTGGAGATGTTTGCTCAAGAGATATGATTGCCACATATCTAAACTACCCGATATAATTGGTGCATGTTGTACACTCCACAGCATATGCCAAAGCCATGGGGAACACTTTGTTGAAGACTGGATTGAACAGGCAGCAAACAAGATACATGTAGAACAGCCACAAAGGAACATTGATACGGCCCCTGGTTCAACAAATGCTCAACAAATTAGAAATGCCCTTGTTTCATGGGTTGAAGAACATCAATGATAAAAAGAAAATGGTAATCAATATCATATTTAATTTCAATGAATAGTTTGGCACATAAGGTTATATATGTTCTGTAAATATACAAAGTAGTAAAATTTAAAATGTAATACTTAATTTACCAAAGTATTCTGTGTGTATATAATTAACATTACTTTTTAATTTGTAAGAATACAAAAAAAAATCAGAATAAAAAAATTTGGCACAAACAAAATTTTCTGTCTTTTTGACTTAATTTCTCAAAATTGAACAGGTAAGATATCACTGAGAATCAAAATTGTCTGATTCATCATCATTCAGAATGATACTTGTTTCATGGTATGAAAAACTGGATGTGGATGGCGTTTGCTGTTGCCATGACATGGACGGAGTGGCAGGTTGTTGCCATGACGTGGACGAAGTTGATGGTTGCCATGACATGGATGGAGTGGTAGGTTGTTGCCATGACGTGGATGGAGTTGATAGTTGCCATGATGTGGATGGAGTTGGAGGCTGCATACGATTCAAGGAGGAAGGTCCCTGCTGGTTACTTCTATCTTGGTAGGGGTTACATAAGTTGATGAACATCTGCATTTGCATCATTTGCATGAGAAATGCCTGTTCACTTGCCCTACGTCTTTCCTCGGCCTCGAGCTCCATCTTCATTTGTTTCTCATGCAAATTGATGAGAGCTTTTGTGCTCCTCTCCTCCATTTCTGAAAGCCGGTTCAGTATAATACTCATATCATTCTTCTTGCGCTCCCCTCTCACCGAGAATGACTTTTTACCTGTATATATATATATATATATATATATATATATATATATATATATATATATATATATATACAGAGATGTTTTTAGAAAGTGAATTGAATGAGTCCCAGGACTCATTCAGGCTAAAAGTAATGAGTCCCAGAGCAAATCAATGAGTCCTAAGATTTTGCAAGTCAAGTATATACGGTATATATATATAAAAAAAAAAAAAAAAAAAAAAAAAAAAAATATATATATATATATATATATATATATATATATATATATATATATATATATATATATATATAATATTCATAACCATTAGACTTCTTGGGTTTATCATGATATTATTATTAGAATCCAAATCATATTTGAACTGAATATTGATGATCATTTGATTTATATTGTGCTTACCTGATGCTTCTTTTTGTTTTTCTGATAGGCCGACACTTGTCGCGGCTTCTGTAATACAAAAATTGAACCATATTGCATGTAACGTAATTGAAAGAAGGTGTGTGGTTTAAATTTCTATATATTTTGGCTTACTCTATACAATTTACTTGCTGTATTATTTTCAACCTCTACGGGTCTTGCCACATTTACATCAGGTTGGCTGGAGTTCTCATCATCAAAAATGAAATAATTAAAGTAAAACATAAATAATAGTATATATATATATATATATATATATATATATATATATATATATATATATATAAATGATATTCCTTTGAGCATAGGAAAAGGACAGGACGAATTAAGTTTTAAAAATATCAGCAAATATATACATACATATACCTGAAAAACTTTCCAATGATCTCTTTGTACCTCTTCCGGGAGTCGAGGTAATTCTTCCACCCACAGATACTGTTGAACAAAAATTAGTCAAACGGGATATAATATTGAATATGTGCATTTTATATATATATATATATATATATATATATATATATATATATATAGAGAGAGAGAGAGAGAGAGAGAGAGAGTATAGTTAAAACTATAAATATATAATGTAATGTTATGTATCCGCTTACATGTATCATTTGATGCAGCATCGTCCTCATCGCCCTCCTCGGTCGGCTGACTCACAGCGGGAGCGCTTCCCTCGTTCTGCGAACTGCCAGTGGAATCGGCCGTATCGCTTGTATCTAGAGAGAATGCCGGTGATGTCGAGGGCCTATCTTGTAAAACCCGATCTATTATATAATAATATGGAAACTTACTACGTCCAGCCCCAGACCTATTGTTGTGATTCTTTGCTTTGTGATAATCACGTATCAACGCTTTTATTTTCGATCGGCACTGCTCCGGAGTGCGACCGGCCGCATCTTTGCCCATGAAGCAGTGGAGATCACTCGACAGTTGTCTGTACACGTCGATATTTCGACATGTACCCCTCAACTGTTCCTGGCATCGCTCGTCTCCCCAAAGCTCCAACAAACACATAACTTTGTCTTTGCTCCATGTAGCTCCACGGTCATTTTGAGCCATTTTGACGTTTTATTTACAGCTGGAAAGCACGTGCGTATTACCGGAAGAAGTAGGAATGGTTCGTTGCGCATGCACATTACATTTGTATCAATACAGAGCCGCTTCATCTGTCCACACTACAGCGAAGCGCTACAGTACCGATACTGTACCGGTACGAAACCCATACATTTGTGGGTTTCGTACTGATACAGTCATACCGCTACAGTACCGGTATAGTTGTTAGTGTGGACAGGTGTTGCGGTACAAAAGTAGTTTCGTATCGGTACAAAATCCCTAGTGTGGACAGGGTATAAATCTGTCAGATCAACCACAGAGGCGTCCTCTCACTGCGCTCATAACGCCACAGAACTAACAACGATGCGCAACTCACTCTCCCAGGACCGGAATCATTCAGATCGCCAATGGCAGTCTAAAATTTTGGCAAGTAGCACACACTTATAGTAATGGCTTACATGAAGATTCGAAGGGGTTACTTGGCTATCGAAATGGCTTTTGTGTGGAGCCAAAGAATTTGTGGCTTCATTGAAATCACATACACCTCAAGCAACGCCAGCAACCATATTGGGCTGACATGCACATGGTATGGAAGAACCCACGGCCTCGCTACTACAGGATACATTTGGAGAGGAATTCACGGTCAACATGCCTGTTGGGAATGTTTTCGTCGTGTTTCACGTTCACACGGAACGACACCCAAATGATCTTCAGGCCGCGTGAAGTGTAATTAAATTTATTTTCATTGCAAATAAAAATAAAATCATTATGAAAAAAAATTGTGTTTAATTTGTGTTAAACTCCACTTAATACACGGAGCTCTTCTCAACGGCACAGGAGCGCTGCCAAGCGATTCTCTGGCTGTGTAAAGTATAATTAAATGTGTTATTGTTGCTAACAATATGAAATCAAAATAAAAGCTTGATGAAAAAAATGTGTCTTATTTGTGTTTAATTCCACTTAATACACGGTGCTCACCGTGTCATGGTGTTCATTATGACAAGGATTTTCTGGTGCATGGCTCTATTCATCTTCCCTTCGGTGTTTTGAATTATGTCTGTACCATGAGAAGAGAAAGAGCCCCATACCTTCCTCCTCTCAACTTCACTGTAGGGATCGTATTTTTAGAGCCGTACACAGAGACAAACATTTTTATTTTATTTGACCTTTATTTTACCAGGGTGAGTCCCGTTGAGACATTTAGCCTCTTTTACAAGGGAGCCCTGACATACAGACATATAGACATTGCACAAAGTATGACAAAACATAGAAACGGAGCACATAAAAACAGGTTCAACAAAACATATACAACACTGGAGAGATTAAAATACAAAAACAAGTAAGCAAATCAAGACAGATACCGCACAACACAGAAATAACTGAATGGTTAGTTAGTGAAAGCATTTACAACTGTCAGATCAAAGGTGTTTGAGCAGCTTTTTGAAATGGTTGAGAGGAATAGCAACAGATAAGTTAAGATCTTTTTGAAGGAGATTCCAGCACCAGGGAGCTGCAAAGTTAAAAGCTGTCTTACCTAACTCAGTCTGTGTTTGCGGTGTGTCTAAGAGTATAATGTTATTTGAATGCAAACTATAAGATGAGTGCATTTGAGACAGTAGATTAGAAAGATATGAAGGCAATTTGCCAATAATACCTTTATAGATAAAAATATGCCAATGGATCCATCTGCGCAGTGAGAGAGAGCTGTAACCAGTCAACTCATAGAGAGTGCAATGATGAGTGCATGGTTTAGCATTCGCAATAAAACGTAGTGCAACATGGTAAACTGTATCGAGGGCGTGAAGGGTGGTAGAGGCAGCGTTCATGTATAAGATATCGCAATAATCCAGTACAGGAAGAAAGGTGGCATTTATCAGTTTCTTTCTATCTTGAAGAGTAAAACATGCTTTGTTTCTAAAATAGAATCCAAGCTTAATTTTCAGTTTCTGGGCCAGTTTCTCTATGTGAACTTTAAAAGTGATCTTATCATCAATCCACAAACCTAAGTATTTGTATACTGAGACTTCCTCTATACATTGGCCATCTAGGGTGGTTATTATTAGGGGAGTGGAAGCTAATCGTGATTTAGTGAACTGCATGACCTTAGTCTTTTTGGCATTTAAAATCAATCTTAGGTCAGCAAAAGTACTCTGTAATGAGTTAAAGGACTGCTGTAACAATTGGTTCGCTTGAAACAGGGTAGAGGCATCACAATATAAAACTGTGTCATCTGCATACAGATGGATCTTAGCATTTCCAACAACAAACATGGGGCAGTGAAAAGTTTAATTTTTGTTCTCCAGAGTTCTACATTTGATGTGAACAGCTGCATTGGAAACATGTTCAAGACAACAGAGTTAACTTGTTGAAAACTTTCCCCACCCTGTAAATCACTGTAAACACAGCTGGGCCATTACAGTCCCTTCTCCTTTTTTAGGGTGCCATTTCTTTTGTCTTAATTAAATGACTGGTCTTATTTGTCTTAATTTATGGATTTGTGTTGATTTGCGTTAATTAATTTCATAAAATGGTCATTAAAATTGGTGTGTAACTGAAATAAATGAGTGATTTAAACTCCACAGTATAATCTGTAGATAAAATCACAGATATTCACTGACAGCTGTACGATTTGAAGTCAATCAGTTTACACAAACTTTACACAAACAGGATGTTTGTGAAGAAGATGACCTGTGTTGAGGCTCGTGTGAGTAATTAATTAATAAAAGTGTTGATATCTGGTGAAGTAGAGGAGGGATTTCTGTGTGCACTCAATAATTTCCTCAGGGTCGACTGGATGGACTGTAGGTCAGAACCTCAGGGTTTAAACTGTATACACACACACACACACACACACAACTTTTTCTGACACTTGTTAAAATTGTTGAGAATCAGTTTGTACACGTTTGCTAAAGCTGCCACCCTTATTCACCATCATACTTTAAAACAAGACATACACAACAAACAAGAGAGACAGAAAAAATAGGTGGAGCATGAGGAGCTCCTCCTCCATGCAAATCCAGCCAACCAATGAACATTCATCACGTGTTCTTATTTTACATAAGATTATGTGATGAATGTTCATTGGTTCGCTGGATTTGCATGGAGGAGGAGCTCCTCATGCCTATAAATCAAGAGGATTCTTCTCACTGTGCTCAGAACGACACGGACCTCAGAACAACACAGAGCTCACTGCGACACGGAGTTTCCTCTCACAGGAGCGGAACTGGTAACATCAACAAACGGGCACAATTTTTGAAGAGGCAAACGCTTATGGTAATGGCTTATACGCGGAGTGGAAGAGGCTACAGGGCCATTCCAACAGTGAATCTTTCGATCGAAAGCATTCACGGCTTCACTGTGACAGTGAATCTTTCGATTGAAAGCGTTCATGGCTTCACTGCGACAGCGATTCTGTCGATCAAAAGCGTTCACGGCTTCACTGCGACAGCGAATCTGTCGATCAAAAGCATTCACGGCTTCACTGCGACAGCGAATCTGTCGATCAAAAGCGTTCACGGCTTCACTGTGACAGTGAATCTTTCGATCGAAAGCCTTCGCGGCTTCGTTGCGACAGCGTATCTGCTGATCCAAAGCCTTCGTTGCTTCATTGCAGCAGTGCCTCTGCAGATCTAAAGCACTCAAGGCTCCATTGAGATGGTTCTCTGAGGAACATTATTGTCGATCTTCTCAACCTCACAAGAGTACTGCAAACAGTTCTCTGGCTGTGTACTGTATAATCAAATTTATTGTTATTGTTGCTAAGAATAATATTGAATCAAAATAAAAGCTTTATGAAAAAATTGTCTAATTTATAACATGCACTAACCTGTCAGAATTTCTGAAATAAATTTATAGGCATAAATATTCATACAATCATCTCCAAAAGTATTGGAATGACATGCGGTTAGGTTAATATGGGACGGCCTTGGGCTGAGGTGCCCTTGAGCGAGGCCCCTAACTCCCAACTGCTCCCCGGGCACTGTTAGCATGGCTTTTGCGTGGAGCCAAAGAATTCATGGCTTCATTGAAATCACATACACCTCAAGCAACGCCGGCTACCATATTGGGCTGACATGCACATAGTATGGAAAAGCCCACGGCCTCGCTACTACAGGATACATTTGGAGAGGAATTCATGGTCAACATGCCTGTTGGGAATGTTTTAATCGTGTTTCACGTTCACAGGGAACGACACCCAAATGATCTTCAGGCCGCGTGAAGTGTAATTAAATTTATTTTCATTGTAAATAAAAATAAAATCATTATGAAAAAATTGTGTGTTTAATTTGTGTTAAACTCCACTTAATACATGGAGCTCTTCTCAATGGCACAGGAGCGCTGCCAAGCGATTCTCTGGCTGTGTAAAGTATAGTTAAATGTGTTATTGTTGCTAACAATACTAAATCAACATAAAAGCTTGATGGAAAAAAAAGTCTTCTTTGTGTTTAATTCCACTTAATACACGGTGCTCACCGTGTCATGGTGTTCATTATGACAAGGATTTTCTGGTGCATGGCTCTATTCATCTTCCCTTCAGTGTTTTGGATTATGTCTGTACCATGAGAAGAGAAAGAGTCCCATACCTTCCTCCTCTCAACTTCACTGTAGGGATCGTATTTTTAGAGCCGTACACAGAGACAAACATTTTTATTTTATTTGACCTTTATTTTACCAGGGTGAGTCCCGTTGAGACATTTAGCCTCTTTTACAAGGGAGCCCTGACATACAGACATATAGACATTGCACAAAGTATGACAAAACATAGAAACGGAGCACATAAAAACAGGTTCAACAAAACATATACAACACTGGAGAGATTAAAATACAAAAACAAGTAAGCAAATCAAGACAGATACCGCACAACACAGAAATAACTGAATGGTTAGTTAGTGAAAGCATTTACAACTGTCAGATCTATGGTGTTTGAGCAGCTTTTTGAAATGGTTGAGAGGAATAGCAACAGATAAGTTAAGATCTTTTTGAAGGAGATTCCAGCACCAGGGAGCTGCAAAGTTAAAAGCTGTCTTACCTAACTCAGTCTGTGTTCGCGGTGTGTCTAAGAGTATAATGTTATTTGAACGCAAACTATAAGATGAGTGCATTTGAGACAGTAGATTAGAAAGATATGAAGGCAGTTTGCCAATAATACCTTTATAGATAAAACTATGCCAATGGATCCATCTGCGCAGTGAGAGAGAGCTGAAACCAGTCAACTCATAGAGAGTGCAATGATGAGTGCGTGGTTTGGCATTCGCAATAAAACGTAGTGCACCATGGTAAACTGTATCGAGGGCGTGAAGGGTGGTAGAGGCAGCGTTCATGTATAAGATAGCACAATAGTCCAGTACAGGAAGAAAGGTGGCATTTATCAGTTTCTTTTTATCTTGAAGAGTAAAACATGCTTTGTTTCTAAAATAGAATCCAAGCTTAATTTTCAGTTTCTGGGCCAGTTTCTCTATGTGAACTTTAAAAGTGATCTTATCATCAATCCACAAACCTAAGTATTTGTATACTGAGACTTCCTCTATACATTGGCCATCTAGGGTGGTTATTATTAGGGGAGTGGAAGCTAATCGTGATTTAGTGAACTGCATGACCTTAGTCTTTTTGGCATTTAAAATCAATCTTAGGTCAGCAAAAGTACTCTGTAATGAGTTAAAGGACTGCTGTAACAATTGGTTCGCTTGAAACAGGGTAGAGGCATCACAATATAAAACTGTGTCATCTGCATACAGATGGATCTTAGCATTTCCAACAACAAACATGGGGCAGTGAAAAGTTTAATTTTTGTTCTCCAGAGTTCTACATTTGATGTGAACAGCTGCATTGGAAACATGTTCAAGACAACAGAGTTAACGTGTTGAAAACTTTCCCCACCCTGTAAATCACTGTAAACACAGCTGGGCCATTACAGTCCCTTCTCCTTTCTTAGGGTGCCATTTCTTTTGTCTTAATTAAATGACTGGTCTTATTTGTCTTAATTTATGGATTTGTGTTGATTTGCGTTAATTAATTTCATAAAATGGTCAATAAAATCGGTGTGTAACTGAAATAAACGAGTGATTTAAACTCCACAGTATGATCTGTAGATAAAATCACAGATATTCACTGACAGCTGTACGATTTGAAGTCCATCAGTTTACACAAACTTTACACAAACTTTACACAAACAGGATGTTTGTGAAGAAGACGACCTGTGTTGAGGCTCGTGTGAGTAATTAATTAATAAAAGTGTTGATATCCGGTGAAGTAGAGGAGGGATTTCTGTGTGCACTCAATAATTTCCTCAGGGTCGACCGGATGGACTGTAGGTCAGAACCTCAGGGTTTAAACTGTACACCCACACACACACACACACACACACACACACAACTTTTTCTGACACTTGTTAAAATTGTTGAGAATCAGTTTGTACACGTTTGCTAAAGCTGCCACCCTTATTCACCATCATACTTTGAAACAAGACATACACAACAAACAAAAGAGACAGAAAAAATAGGTTGAGCATGAGGAGCTCCTCCTCCATGCAAATCCAGCGAACCAATGAACATTCATCACGTGTTCTTATTTTACATAAGATTACATAAAGATTTGCATGGAAGAAGAAGAGGTCCTCATGCCTATAAATCAAAAGGATTCATCTCACTGTGCTCAGAACGACACGGACCTCAGAACAACACAGAGCTCACTGCGACACAGAGTTTCCTCTCACAGGAGCGGAACTGGTAACATCAACAAACGGGCACAATTTTTGAAGAGGCAAATGCCTCTTCAAATGGCTTATACGTGGAGTGGAAGAGGCCACAGGGCCATTCCAAAAGCCTACATGTCTCTTCAAATGGCTTATACGTGGAGTGGAAGAGGCCACAGGGCCATTCCAAAAGCCTACATGTCTCTTCAAATGGCTTATACGTGGAGTGGAAGAGGCCACAGGGCCATTCCAAAAGCCTACATGTCTCTTCAAATGGCTTATACCTGGAGTGGAAGAGGCCACAAAGCCATTCCCAAAGCCTACATGTCTCTTCAAATGGCTTATACGTGGAGTGGAAGAGGCCACAGGGCCATTCCCAAAGCCTACATGTCTCTTCAAATGGCTTATACGTGGAGTGGAAGAGGCCACAGGGCCATTCCAAAAGCCTACATGTCTCTTCAAATGGCTTATACGTGTAGTGGAAGAGGCCACAGGGCCATTCCAAAAGCCTACATGTCTCTTCAAATGGCTTATACGTGGAGTGGAAGAGGTCACAGGGCCATTCCAAAAGCCTACATGTCTCTTCAAATGGCTTATACCTGGAGTGGAAGAGGCCACAGGGCCATTCCAAAAGCCTACATGTCTCTTCAAATGGCTTATACCTGGAGTGGAAGAGGCCACAGGGCCATTCCAAAAGCCTACATGTCTCTTCAAATGGCTTATACCTGGAGTGGAAGAGGCCACAGGGCCATTCCAAAAGCCTACATGTCTCTTCAAATGGCTTATACGTGGAGTGGAAGAGGCCACAGGGCCATTCCAAAAGCCTACATGTCTCTTCAAATGGCTTATACGTGGAGTGGAAGAGGCCACAGGGCCATTCCAAAAGCCTACATGTCTCTTCAAATGGCTTATACGTGGAGTGGAAGAGGCCACAAAGCCATTCCCAAAGCCTACATGTCTCTTCAAATGGCTTATACCTGGAGTGGAAGAGGCCACAGGGCCATTCCAAATGGTTACATGTCTCTTCAAATGGCTTATACCTGGAGTGGAAGAGGCCACAGGGCCATTCCAACAGCGAATCTTTCGATCGAAAGCCGTCACTGCTTCACTGCGACAGCGAATCTTTCAATTGAAAGCGTTCACGGCTTCACTGCGACAGCAAATCTGTCGATCGAAAGCGTTCACGGCTTCACTGTGACAGCGAATCTTTCAATCGAAAGCGTTCACAGGTTCGTTGCGACAGTGTATCTGCTGATCCAAAGCCTTCGTCGCTTCATTGCAGCAGTGCCTCTGCAGATCTAAAGCACTCATGGCTCCATTGAGATGGTTCTCTGAGGAACATTTTCGATGATCTTCTCAACCTCACAAGAGCACTGCAAACAGTTCTCTGGCTGTGTACTGTACAAATTTATTGTTATTGTTGCTAAGAGTAATATTGAATCAAAATAAAAGCTTTATGAAAAAAATTGTCTTATTCATAACATGCACTAACCTGTCAGAATTTCTGAAATAATTTTTTTTAGTTATAGGCATAAATATTCATACAATCATCTCCAAAAGTATTGGAATGACATGCGGTTAGGTTAATATGGGACGGCCTTGGGCTGAGGTGCCCTTGAGCAAGGCCCCTAACTCCCAACTTCTCCCCGGGCACTGTTAGCATGGCTTTTGCATGGAGCCACAGAATTCGTGGCTTCATTGAAATCACATACACCTCAAGCAACGCCGGCAACCATATTGGGCTGACATGCACATAGTATGGAAGAACACATGGCCTCATTACTATGAGATGCATTTGGAGAAGAGGAATTCATGAATTCATGGTGAAGGTGCCTGTTAGAAATTTTTTCATGGAGTTTCACGTTTGCACAGCAGGACACCCAAACAATTTTCAGGCCATGTGAAGTAAAATTAAATTTATTTTAATTGAAAATAAAAATAATAAAATCATTATGAAAAAAATTGTTTATGTAACCCACTTTAAGTTCCTCACATTATTTATTTTCTAATATTTATCCCACTGTATGTATCTGATAAGCTGTAAATTTCCCTCTGAACTATTGCTTATCTGGCAGTGAATATATAATTTCATCTTCTTTTGTTTACGACAATTGTGTCATGAATACGGCACTTCCTGCTTATATATAGAGTGCATTTAGAACGTACAAGTGAGTTGTAGAAGAGAAATAACGCAGCGAGTAGCCCATTGCTCGCTGTGCAGCGTTTATAATTTCTCTATCCATATTTATAAGTTCCTACGTCTTCCTGCCAGGCATTTAACGCCATATTGTACCAACATAAGCGAAAGCCTGTGCCCTGCCCTGTTGGAAGAGTCAGCCAGCCAATGGCTCCTGTGTGTGTGTCTCTGTCCAAGTCCAACCGTCTTCTCCTGGAATCTGTGTGGGGTCTGCGCAACACGTGCCCGGGCTCTCTAGAAGCCAACCGTCCCTCCTGGAATCCCTGTGGGGTCTGCACAACGCACGCCCGGGCTCTCTAGAAGCCAACCGTCCTTCCTGGAATCCCTGTGGGGTCTGCGCAACGCGCGCCCGGGCTCTCTAGAAGCCAACCGTCCCTCCTGGAATCCCTGTGGGGTCTGCGCAACTTACTTATTCAACTCATTCATAATTTTCATTTTTATTCGTTCATTTGTTACTTTATCTATTTCATTTATTTTGCTACTTTAGGCCTATTAATATTTTCTTTATTGGATCCAAATATTCTGGGTATGAAAATGGTGAGCTCTTAACATTACACTACTGTATACAAGAGTAGCCTACTGTACATATTATTGTAACTTTCTTATTCTGTATTCTTGTTCAACATCTCAGTAAAATTGTATGGATTTTATTACAGTGAAGCTGACTATACTCTGGTCCATTCTTTTTTAATTATTTAATTAATTGTAGTGGATAAATGCAACATATTATTGCAGTAGACCCTGTCAAAACTTTCCCTCTATGAGCTGATCTTAAATTGTAGCACATAAATGTTACATTTACTTTGTGTTTAATTCCACTTAATACACGGTACTCACCCAGGGCCGTAACCAGGATTTTTCAAATACCGAGGTCAAGCATGGCTGACAGCACCCCCTGGCACAACTTAAATAAATAAATAACAAACCAAGGATAGATTTGGTGGTGGACACATTTATTTTAACAATTCTACAACTGTGGCACCATAACTGTGGTGTTTTATCTGACATAAAAGTAGAAAGGTAGTGAACTCTTGAACTGAGTATACATACCTAAAGTACCAGTTACCTAAAGTATTGGCATTATTTACATTGCAGCATACACATGACAGAAAGGATGTGAACTGCTGAATTGTAAGCTTTAGTATTACATCTTATAATAATAGTGAGAGAGAGAGAGAGAGAGAGAGAGAGAGAGACTGAGAGTTTGTGTGTTATTTGTGGGTGTCTGTATGTGTAGAGACATTCTGAGCAGTAATGTAAAGGCATCAGTCTATCTGGCTGTCTTGAATTGAGATCCATTTGCATGCATTCTCTGAAACACAGTGTTCTCACCATTGCCTGTAATGTAAGTTTGGCTCATAACACATTTACTTCAACAATTCTAAAACTGTGCCATCATAACTGTGGAGTTTTGTCTGACATAAAAGTCAAAACTGAACTGAGTGTATTGCTCGGCTACCTGAAGTATTGGCATTATTTACATTTCATTATCTTAAATTACATTAGAATGTAGGGCTATTAGTTCTGTGTGAAGACTATGTATTAGAGAGAGTGTGTGAGAGTGTATTATTTGTGTGTCTGTGTGAGTGAGTGAGAGAGAAAGAGAGAGTTATGAGAGAAAGAGAGAGAGTTACTCGAACAAGCCCGTTTACTCAGCCCTGCACAGGGCTGCCTGTGACAACATAGTTTTGAATGTTTCTCGAAATGCTAACTAAACTGTAATAGGCAATGACAATGAAACGTTTCCCCTTGGAAAGTTGGCATGACAACGCTGAACGGTCTGCCACTGCACTGACAATATTTTCTCACCTTCCCTCCTTCTCTTTCCCTGCTCTTCTGTTGGCTGTCCAAACCTTAATTTAGTTTGTTGCAACGTTTTCATTTTGCACTCGGGTAAAGCTCTATAATGCGATGTGACTATTAGCCTATGTTAGGTTAGGTAGGCAAATGTGATAGGGCGTAGACTACACCCTACCTGTTTTATCCAAAACCCAACTTCCCCGGCCGACACTAGTATAGGCTACGTCGCGTGACGCTGCGTTAGACACGGCAATGATAGAGATAGAGGCTGAGAGATTTCAGATGACATTAGACAAATGTGAATTTTATTGGGGGGAAATACAGATGACGTGGATGTGGATGCTGCATTTTATATTGATCACTGCTCGAATTCAGCGTAGACCAATTTAAATTTCTGAAAAAAATACCGAGGACATGACCTCGGCGTCCTCAATGGTAGTTACGGCCATGTGCTCACCGTGTCATGGTGTTCATTATGACAAGGATTTTCTGGTACATGGCTCTATTCATCTTCCCTTCAGTATTTTGAATTATGTCAAGTTTATTTTTATAGCGCTTTTAACAATATATATTCTTGCAAAGCAGCTTTACAGAATTTTAATGACGCTAATTTTATCCCTAATCTATCCCCAATGATGAAGCCTGTGGCGACGGTGGCAAGGAAAAACTCCCTCAGACGACATGAGGAAGAAACTTCGAGAGGAACCAGACTCAAAAGGGAACCCATCCTCATTTGGGCAACAACAGACAGCATGACTATAGCATTAACAGCTTTAACATGAAGTCAGTTTCGTTGATGTTATAAACTCTTCATTGAGGGAAACTTGAGTGCAAAACTGTTCATGACAACTGCAGTCCTAAAGATAGCAAGTCAACTGTAGTCCTCAGCCATAAAAGCATTACTGTAAGTGTCCAGAGCGTCCTCCAAGTGTGACTTTCAACTGTCCACATGGGGCCATCCTCCAGAGGAGCGATGTGATGAGACTCCAGCCAGACACAGGGCACCAGGATGGATCAGGCAGGTCTGAGGAGCAGAAGAGGTTCAGCATCTCGATCTCAGGACCGACATGTAACTCAGAGGGACAGATTTGGGGGGAGGGGGAGGGGGAGAAAGGGAGAGAAAACACAGGTTGTTAGGTATGCCCAATGTCACCTGAATAAGTAGGAACAGTATATATATTGCACTGAGTACAAGCAGGGACTCCGGCAACTAACTGTGACAGCATAACTAAAAGGGGAGAGCCAGAAGGTAACACAGGCATGAGGGGCCCCGGGACATAAAGCAGCAGCCACTACACCATCAACAAACTTGAGTGAGCAAGCGAGTGGGGACTGACAGCATCCATACATCCCAGTTTACCAAAACACTCTGTCTGAGGACCCTCCAGATCTACACCTTTACTTCATAAACACCATTAACACAAGGCTTGACTAAACAGATATGTTTTCAGCCGAGACTTAAACGCTGAGACTCTGTCTGATTCCCGAACACTACTTGGAAGGCTGTTCCATAACTGTGGGGTTTTGTAAGAAAAGGCTCCGCCCCCGATGTAGCCTTCACTATACAAGGTACCAGCAGATAGCCTGCACCTTTTGATCTAAGTCGGCGTGGCGGGTCATAAAGGAGCAGAAGTTCACTCAGGTACTGTGGTGCAAGACCAGTCAGTGCTTTAAAGGTCAATAGTAGTATTTTATAATCAATACGAAATCTGATTGGGAGTCAGTGGAGTGTGGATTAGACACAGGATTATGTCTGTACCATGAGAAGAGAAAGCACCCCATACCCCATACTTTCCTCCTCTCAACTTCACTGTAGGGATCGTATTTTTAGAGCCGTACACAGAGACAAACATGGGGCATGTAAATCAAAGCTGTCACAAGTTACCCAGGGGGCATTCAGCAAATATCCTTGAGACATGAGTTTCAACCTGCTGTCTCTCTCCCCAATCATTTCAATAGGCACTGGGTCTTGTTAGCCCGAAAAAACTGGCCAGGTCCATTATGAAGATGTCTTCCAAGTGGTAAAACTTGCCTATAAGGACTTTGAGAAGACTTCTGATCAGAACCCTGATATCATCTGTAGGGTTTAAAATGACAACCTGCTGCTATAACATTACACATTTATACAAAAAATAATAATAAAATAGAACATGAACAAGTTTTAGTTCTTCGATAATGTTAAAAACTTTTTGGTATCCTTACCCTGAACTATAAGCTGAGTCACTGTGATGTGATAAAGTTCATTACAATCAGTGTAACGCCTCACACTTGTGCTAATCACAATCAGGCAGTGACTGAGTTTATGTAACACTTTACAGTTCTACATTTCAATCTGTCATGACTTTAAAGCAATGGATCGATGCAGTCTGTTGGTTTGCTGAACTAAAGCACAGCGCTGTGTGCAGGTATCTGTATACGTACCTTTTACCAACCCACTGGTTTAAGAATGTTTCATTAGACAGTGCCATCTGATGGCTGAGTTTGTACTTGAACTGGAGATGCAGCAGGTTTTCCAGATCAAGGGGTCATAATTAATCTGACTGCTGTTGACATTACATTACATGGAATTTAGCAGACGGTCTTATCCAGAGTGACGTACAACAAGTGCAAAAGTCAGGTACACAAAGTGCTGAACTTCTAGACAAGAAAGTTCTAATGCCAACTGAACAAGTGACATGATAACACTGAGTGTAAAATTCTGTTGCAGTACCAACAATCAACAACCAAGGAACCAAACCAACAATATAAATGAACTGACAAAGTACAACTAAATAGAGAAAAATAAAACTTGAACTCAAGCTAACCCCAGGCTAGACCACACACAGCCTGGGTTGGTCTAGACCAAAACGCAGTTACACAGTGGGCGGGGAAGCAGGTGTAATGGAAACTTCTAATAAACACTTCAGAACGCTTAACAATTGTCTTTTTGGTTATTTATTATAGTAGATCATATAAAACAGAGATATAAAATAGGAAAGGAAAAAGAAGAAGAAGAGAAGAAGACACCACTTCAGTGATGCTGAGAGTACGCACTCTGAATTGTGTTTTAGTGGCTGTTATCTATTATACTCTAAAGGCATTCTCTGACTGTTCGCGTCTTCACGTGATTGGCTAAAGATTTTCTATGAAGCTTTGTTAAAGCGTGCACCTGGTATGTTCTGGGATGTGCAGGAACTCAGATACCCTGCTTATCACCAGCCGAGGCCACAGAAAGGCGACTACAGCATGTGGAAAAAACAACTTTTCTCAGTACACTAGGCCACTTGAGCTCAACACACAGAAACACAGAGAATAGGAATGTTCATTCACTAAATTTCCTTCACATTTCCCCCCTTTTTATCCTACAGGATAATAATTGCTAAAGAAAGAAATGTACACAATTTCAGTGGTAAGAGTTCTCAGAGAGATTCGATTTAACCAGGGCTTTGAACCGGTTCAAGGAACGAAAACGAAAACCGGGAACTTTTTCTATTTCACATGGAACAGAAACGAAACCAGAAACTTTATTATTTTTTATGTTCCGGAACAGAAACGCTTATTAAAAATAATGGTAACCGGTTAATACCGGTTTTTATTTCGTTCCTCAAAGTTTCTGTAGCCTACAAATAGTCATTCTTCTCCTGCGCAAGTTTCTATGACCCGCTGGGGTTCACTTCCTGTGTGACGTTCGCTGATTGAATGGAGAGAGCGGGAAGGTGGACTGCCATCACGTCTCCATTACTGAGTGTCTGAGCAAAGAAGAGCCTGAACGATGCAACCTCCCTATTGGCTGTTTATAAAAATGTATCAATTGTTGCCCTTCCCACGGGAATCATCGCGCGCTCGAGAGACGAGACCTGATGAGTTAGTTTGTTGGTAGCAGAACAAAATGTCTGGACACAAATCGGGTTTTCAGAAAAGGAAAGAAAATAAACGGAGGGTCGAAAATGCAAAACGAGTTTTAAGGTAGGACAAATGGTTAGTTTTCTGAGGCAGCCCGCCGTGGCTGCAGGCTTTCAGTTGCGTCATTGAATGGTTACTTTTCTGAGGCAGCCCGCCGTGGCTGCCTGCAGGCTTATTTATTATAGCCCATTTAGTTAAAATAGTTGATATAAAATGTTTATAGTTATAGTTATGTGATGGTTGTCCTGATTTAGACTGGTTTTTTTTGGGGGGGGTTGCGCGATGTTGCACCCGGGTCCAGATTAGGGCAGAACCGGCCCTGGCTACATTTCAGGTGTAGTTTATGAATGTATGTATTTGCATAGATGTGTACTTCCAATATGGCGCCTAACAAAATCTCGCGGCGCGGTGACGTCATGCGGTAGCCCTCTATAGGGCCTGACTAGCCTTTGGTAACACACTAAACGAATTATCTTTCATTTTTGGCACTTTTTCTGTTTGTGTAGATGGGAAGACATACTGAGAATCCAAATCCCCAACATTTGAAATAATAATTGTTTTGAATTATTTCTTGTCTTATTTAATGAAGGTTGTAATAGAATTAGCCTACATTTGGCTTAAGCTGGATGAGACAGAGACATAATTTTATAGCCATTTGTTAAACAGCTGACAGGGAACGTAATTAACCGTTCCGGGAACGAAATTTTTTTGTTCTAACCGGTTCGGGAACGTCTATTTAATGGTGGAACCCAAAACCGGAAACGTTAAAATTCCGTTTCTGTTCGGAACGAACCAATAGGAAAAAAATTCCGGTTCAAAGCCCTGGATTTAACACGTCATTGAGTGTACAGGGATAATGCTGAAGCTGTTTTGTAAGACATAGACGTCTTAAGTTAATGCTAGCAAGAAAGCAAACACAAATGAGAGTGTTTTAAGCTAGGGCTAATTTCATGTCAGCTGTGCTGATGTCGTCAAATGGTGGGTTACAGTCTTCGTGTGGGTTTGGAGGCCAGCCAGGCAAGTCGTCTGGGTCTATTTTCACCATCTGGTAACCAATATTTGTCAGCTGCCTCTGAAACACAGACATACAACATTGACAGGAAACAGAGAGCAAACATAGCATCACAATAACTAAACCCAGGACCGGTATGGTGGATGGAATCAGAGTCTTCCATCCACTGAACCAACTGTCTTCGATTCTGTGTCAGCCTGGGTTCCCTGTATCGACCACCACACGAATCCTCTTGTGAGCCCCAGCAGGATCAGGATGCTCGGGCCCACGACTGGACCTAGCTTATAATGATTTACTCCCTTCATCTTATGTTAACTATTGGCCCTTTTCCACTACCCTTTTTCAGCTCACTTCAGCTCGCTTCAGCTCACTTCAGCCCGACACGGCTCGCGTTTCGACTACCAAAAACCAGCACGACTCAGCTCGTTTCAGCCCTGCTTAGCTCCTAAAACTCGCACCGTTTTGGAGTGGGGCTGAAGCGAGCCAAGCCGTGCCAAGTGAGGTTGGGGGTGTGAGCAGACACTCCCCTGTGCACTGATTGGTGAGGAGGAGTGTCCTCACATGCCCACACACGCCCCGCGAGTGCGCTGGGATCTGTAAACACCGCAAACCCGGAAGAAGAAGAATTACGAATTACGAGAATTTCTGAAGCCTTATGCGCCTCGCCTCATCTATACACTCTTGCCAGTATCTGTCCGCGTTGTCGGTGACAACAAGCCACAGAACCAAGACCAGCAACACTAACGACTCCATGTCCTCCATGTTTATTGTTTACTATTCGGGTCGTGAGACTACCGCTTAAAAGCTCACTGAATCAGTGACATAGAGCATCGTGGACGAGTTCGCGGAGCGCAAGGCTCGTCGTATGCCCTTCAAATAATGCACGCAGTAGGCTATTGATGTTTTATTATGAGCCATGTACAGTATGTCACCTAATGTTTTTTTGTTTCTGAGTTACATGTTCGTTTGAAGGACTTAATGTACAAACTAACATAGTTGCACCCCGTAGTGTTGAAATTGGTAAACACAGTGCATTCAGTGAGGTTTGCACCGCCCTCCTTTTATTTCTGACTCTTCCTGTCACCGTTGCAACCCCTGAGCGCTCATTCGTATGCCCTTCAAATAATGTGCGCAGTATAGGCTATTGATGTTTTATTATGAGCCATGTACAGTATCCTAATGTTTTTTGTTTCTGAGTTACATGTTCGTTTGAAGGACTTGATGTACTAAATAACATAGTTGCACCCGGTAGTGTTGAAATTGGTAAACACCGCAGTTGCGGACATTTTGTAGCCTAAAATGATGTTATGATAAGCTTTAATAAAGGGCCCGGTCATTTGCCCCGCCCCCGGCCCGGCTCTGACTTGTTCCGCCACTGTCACTGATGTCACTGTTTGCGCTGCTTAACGACATCACGTGACGTCCACCCACTTTCGCTAACTCCACCCAATGTGTCCACCCACTTCCAGCCAGCACGGTTCAGCGCGGTTGTAGTCGAAATGCAACTCCAACAGCCCCGCTCAGCTCGACTCAGCTCGACTCAGCACGGCACGGCTCAGCCGCGTTTGTAGTGGAAAAGCGGCATATGTCTCCGAGTTAACCCTTGCCCTTCTTGACGTGTATTGGTGCTCAGAGGGCAGGCACGCCCTATCAGCTCTCATCCCACCTCACTGGGACTTGGAGGAAACTCGAAACCCTAAGACTTATCTATTGGCTAGACACTGAAATACTCTTTCCTATTGAGGGTGTGTGCATGATTGATGTGATACTCGCACTGTTCCATGCAGTGATGCCTTTCTTCCTCACACACTTTAGTCAGTGTCCGGGTCACTTAGGCCTTCCTCTTCCTCCTGCTCAGCCGGTTCAGGAACCCTCCTGCAGTGGCTAGCGTGGATCCACGTCACTCTGCCTGTGACCTTCACTGCCGATGGGGTCGTGAGCAGGACCTGGAATGGGCTATTCCACCGTGGCTTGTTCCACTTGGTTCGTCAGAAGTCCTTCAGCACTATCCAATCCCCTGGTTGTAGATCGTGCAGAGGTCCCTCAGTGGGCTTGGGAAGTGCTTCTTTTACCTGTTTGTGGATAGATTTCAAAGCAAAGGACAATGTTGCACAGTAATTCAACATTGCATCATCACACAGTGTGGTGTCCGGCAGTGTTCCTTGGGCTGGCCCTATCCCCGTGTTGGGTACTCATCCAAACAGAATTTCAAATGGGCTTAACCCATGTTTAGGCCTAGTTTGCATCCTCATTTGTGTGAGGACCTTTGTCCATCCTCGCCCTGTTTCTGCACAAGCTTTGATTAGTTTATTTTTAAGGGACCCATTTTCCCTCACTAAGTGTCAGTTCAATGAAGTCCATTTGGAGATGATCAAACAGTTTGTCTGGTATTGGGTGTGCTGCTTGAGTTAGTTTGATACCTTGACCTGTATTATGTTGTGCACATAAGCATTGCTTGCAAAATTTCACAGCATAATTTGAAAACCCCTTTGTGAACCATCTCTGTTACTTCTGCTACCATCCCCCCTTTTGGCACATGGGTGAGCCCATGGCTGAGCGGTGGGTCTACTGGAAGTACCCCATATTGTATTATTAAGTGTCCCGCTCCAGAATCTACTAAAAAGTCAACACATGCCCACATACAGTGAGGGCCATACAAGGGAGTTTAGAGAAGGGAGTAGTTGTGTATTTTAACAAACTTAATGCAACTTCAGGTGTATCTATCTGGACTGGTGTATCGGGCGTTTCTGTGTAGTCTTGCTGTTGCATGCAGGTGCTGCTACTAATGTGTTTAACGTTATGTGAATGTTCCTGTCTATGTGTATGCATATCATCAGGTGTGTGTGTTACCTCCCCTGTTCTCTGTGCGGGGCCCATTCCCGGAGTCCGCCCATCAGTCTGCTTTGCTGTACTCCTCATGGGGCTTCTGTCTGCTACTGTGGAGACAATCTCGAGCAATGTGTCCCTTCTGATTGCCTGAGGAGGCAGTACACTAGGCCACTTGAGCTCAACACACAGAAACACAGAGAATAGGAATGTTCATTCACTAAATTTCCTTCACACAGGGGAGAGGTGCAGCCTGAAGAGGTGAGTCTTCAGTTTGCATTTGAAGGTGGTCAGGGACTCAGCAATTCTGACCTCGATGGGAAGGTCACCAACAGGGAACCAGGACAGACAGCAGTCTTGAGTGGGCAGGGCAGGAGCAGAGAGGAGGAAGGGCCAGGTGACCAGTAGTAGCAGAGTATAGGGATCTGGCTGGAGTGTAGGGGCAGATCAGACTCCGGAGGTATGCTGGCCCTGACCCCTTGAGAGCCTGGTAAGCTAAAACCAACATCTTAAATTTGATATGAGCTGTGACAGGTAGCCAGTGCAGGTCAGCAAGCAGAGGGGTGGCATGGGAAGAGCAGGGGAGGTTGTAGACCAGGCGAGCTGCAGCGTTCTGGATGAGCTGCAGGGGTCTGATGGCAGATGCTGGAAGGTCAGCAAGGAGAGAGGATCAGTGCTTGGGCCAGGAGCTGAGTAGAGTAGGTGGTGAGGAAAGGACAGATCCTTTGACTGTTGTAGAGGAGGAATCTACATGTCCAGGTCACTGCAGCGATGTTCGCTGAGGAGGAGAGTTTGTCGTCTAACACAACCCCTAGGTTCTTTGCACTGGTTGAAGGAGACCTAGATATGTCCTCCAGAGAGATGACGAAGTCCAGGGGTGGAGAGGATGGAGCAGGAATGTAGATCACCTCCATCTTGCCTGGGTCGACCTTCAGATGATGGTTGTCCATCCAGCTCTGGATGTCATGCAGGCAAGCAGAGATGATCAAATTTGTGTTTATTCAAATTATGATTTATGCAAATTATGAATTCTGCAGGCAGGCAGAGTTGATTCAATGTGTATTTATTCAAATTATGACTGGTACCACATATTTGGATTCCATTAAGCAAAAATATATCAAGACACTGTACTGTATTGTAATCCTTGTTGATTTGTAGGATTAATAGACAAATAGGTTAACCATAATTAACTGGAGGACTGGACACACTCTATTTACTGAGTCACATCTTTCAAACTATCCTTCTGAGTGTGTTTTAATGGATTTGACTCACTATTACAACACACTTTACCGAGTCTATTCTTTCCAACTAACCGTCTAAATGAGTTCTGATTCACCTGAATCAAAACTTTCATGTAAAATGTAACATATAAATATATGTTGATGTTAACATGAGGGGTGTGTGTGTGTGTGTTCATTAAAGATTCATGCAGCACTAGAAGAACCTGAGAGGCGAATTATAGAGTAGAATAAGAATAAGAATGAGGAAATGATGTGCGTATGAAAATCTTGTGCTGTGTCCGAAATCACTCACTTGTTCACTACTCCCTATACAGGGAATTACTATATAGAGGACTATATAGTGAGCTCATTGGTAATATGTAAAAACTCTTTCGGACACAAGTCCGTCATGCTGGTATTTACGTCATTACTGTAACACAATTAAAATATGTCAGATCAGTCAGCCGGTGGGTTTCAAAATAATAAATACCTGCATGTGTTTTTGTGATAAATCCATGTTACACTGAGCCACGGGCGATTGCTCTAAGACAATGAGGGAGGCTCAGCCTCCTCTAAAAATGACGAACATCGTGTAGGATGAATTGCGCTAGGCTTATGTTATAGTCGACCTTATAACATTGCTATTTCAGATCCAGAATCATAGAAATATATGTGCTCAACCCACTACAGTGCAAAATCATTCCGTTATAACTTTCCCCAGTTCGCCTAATGTGTGCGTGAGTTTTTCCCCCTCATGACAGCGCGATGCAGCCCAGCCTCAGTGGACTTCAATGGCATTTGGGAGCTATGCGCTTTTCAATCTCAAAATGCAAGATGATTATTAGACAAATACTACGAAAACGCCCGCCCCACGGACTCCCAGCCTCACAGTGGGAGGGACATGGCAAAGCTTTCCGCGAGGAGACTGGTGATTGGTGAAAGCGGACGGATATTTTCTTTGATTGACAGCTCATTTCAACTATAGACAGGCAGCAGTGAATTTCAGTTCAGTCCCATGCGGATTCGCAAGTGCTGTGGTGTATTGTAAGAGATCAGCTTACATTTCGATTTCATTCATTACATACGGTTTCTACCAGCTTTTTTAGTTTGTATATATTTTCATTGTAAATAAAGTGTAAATATAGTGTTGTCAAGATTGCTATCTTAGTTCCAGAAATTTTGTTTATTTGAGTGACTGAACTTGAACTTGAGGGGGCTAGTCAGCTAGCAAGAAAGCTGCGCACGGATGCCAAGCATTGCTGATTTAATTTTGGCGAAGCCATTTGCCAGTCTTCCTTTCGAGGAAAAAATTAAAATTAAAGAGCAGGGTAGACCAACGCCTCAAATTGACTTGGTGAAAAAGGTAGGGAATAATACTCGTTCCTTTCAGCTCTCCTGGTACGAGAAAGTGAATTGGCTAACAGCAAGTGACCCACATCAACAACAGTAAATAGGCTACTTTAGTAATATGTCATGGATGGACCAAAAATATAGAATCTATTTAAAATGTTTATGCTGAGTATATTATATTGGAATATATATTTTTCTGGATATGAATTAAACACAGCTACAATTTGGAAAACATTTTTAAACAAAAACACAGCCGAGAACATTTCACACTACAGACCTGGATTAAAAGTGAAGGGTTATCAAAATTGTCAATAAAACATTTCTCAGTCAAAATAAGTAAAATATAGGGAAAGTGTCATTGAATGAAATGTGTGGCACCCAGCTCTATGTTTGGCTCCCCAAGGTCAGTGCTTGTGCCTATTCCAGAACACTCTGCTGTTACTGCTGAGGTTCCAGACAAAGAGCTGCTTTCATCTCATCTCATTATCTGTAGCCGCTTTATCCTGTTCTACTAGTAGAGCAGGTTAAGCAAACCATCGTGCACTTTGTGATATAAGCATGAAATTTGGCATGATTGTTGCTTATAGGTCACTTTTTCAGAAAAAAGTGCTAGCCACGAAAAAAATTCAATATAGCGGCCATTTTTCAAGATGGCCACCAGACGCATCCTCGTTTCATGTTTTTGTTAAGAAAACACAGAGCAAATTGTTATATAAATATGAAATTTGGCAATAATGTTCTGTGTAGGTCATGTTATCAGTTAAATATGCTAGCCCTCCAGAAAATTCAATATGGTGGCCATTTTTCAAGATGGCCACCAGACGTGTACCCATTTTGTGGCTTTGTTAAAAAGTCACAGTGCATATTGTCATATGAACCTGAAATTTGGCAATAATGTTCTGTGTAGGTCATGTTTTCAGTTGAAAGTGCTAACAGACCAAAACATTCAATATGGCAGCCATTTTTCAAGATGGCTGCCAGACGCACATCCCCATTGTGTGGTTGTGCTCATGTGTGCCCCTAAAATGGACTGCTATTGCCGGGATGGCAATGAGCTCTCATTGCTTACAAAATATCCCAAATGGCTTGCGAACCACACAGCCTCTGGCAGTCAAATGTCCACCCTAGCCTTCCAGAGCCAGCAGGGGTGATTTTGCAGATAGAGGTGGTGCGAAAGGCGGGTATCTGGCGCCTCAAAACCAGTTGCTCTTGGCAGAAGAAACTGATTAATGGCACTAACTGGAAGGGGATGAGGAGGACGAATAATGGCACTTACTGGAACAGGAAAAGCTTTCTCAGGGACAGTGACAACAAAACAGAACTGTTCAATTTCCTTGCTGATGAAGTCAGTAAAATGACTACAACAAATCAAGTCATAGTAACAAGGGAAGAAAATGTTCTGACAAGTTCCAGCCACCCTGATGCTAACCTGGAGGAATTGGCCCCTTGTTCACATGAAGAGGCAGATATGAGGATGTTTGTACACGCCTGGCATACAGCATGGGATGGATTTAAGTCTCTCCTGATTGAAGCCAATGACACAGACATTGTAGTCATAGCCATCAGTCTTATGGCGTCCCTGACTGCAATTGGCATGGAGAAAATCTGGGTCGTGTTTGGCAAGGCACAGCACACTCGATGGATCCCTATCCATGAGCTTGCATCTTCTTTGGGACCGGAAAAAAACAAAGGCATGCTGTTCTTTCATGCATTTTCCGGGTGCGATTAAGTATCAGGATTCAATGGCCAAGGTAAAAAGACAGCATGGCAGACATGGAATGTATGCAATGAAGCCTCTGCTACATTTGCAAAACTCAGTGATTGTCCATCTGAAGTTGAGGAGTCAGATCTACGAGTTTTAGAAAGATTCGTTGTTCTCATGTATGACCGGTCAAGTGCAGCCACTGCAGTAGATGATGCTAGGTTAGACCTTTTCGCCAGAAAGTAGAGGCCATACGAGTTAATCCCACCAACGCAAGGGGTACTCAAGGAACATGCCAAACGCGCTGCCTTCCAAGCAGGTCATATCTGGGGGCAGTCTATCATATGTCAGCCAGAACTTCCATGTCCTTCCAAGTGGGGATGGGTCAAAGATGGTGACAAATGGAAAGTTGTCTGGACTGCATTGGAACCTATTTCTAAAAGCTGTCGTGAACTGACGAAGTGTGGATGCAAGATCAAATGTGGTGGTGGACGATGCAAGTGCTCGAAGGCTGGAATAGGGTGTACTCCACTGTGCAGTTGCCCTTGTGAGATTTTTAAGCAAGGAACAGTGACTGAACTTTGGGCCTAGCCATGCTGGCGATGGCAAAGTAATCCAAATTCAAATGGTCTACCAAACTTCACTTTGGACAGTGGTACATATCCATTCATAAATCAGAACTGGCAAACCATTTTTATGGTAGGGGGCATTGTCTACCTAAAACTGTGTAATTGGGTGCTGGGGGAGGGGGAGTAGCAGTTCAGGGATAAAAGATAGATCTCAGCAATGGATATTTTTGTCGATGTCATAGATTTGACCAAGTTATTTTTCACTGTTGAGCATTAGCACTATTTTCGTTCACTTGTTTTTCTCTGAAAAGCCTATGAGCATGCTGGAAAATCATGTGACCAATTCATTTGGGACTATTTGATGGAAGGATCAATCAGCAAGAAACAACTCTTGGAGCTTAGGAAAGATATGGGAATTTTCCCAAAAAAGCATTGGAATGTAAGGGTTTCACAAGATTATCCACTGTGAAAAATATGCTTTTCATCATGCCAGATTGGCTAATTTTGCAATCATTCTGTTTTTCTGCATGTAATTCAGTATTATAATGGCAATAAATCAAAAATGTTTCATTGAATTCATCTTTTGTACTTTGACACCAGAGCAAGACCACTAACGGGGGATTTTTTTGGCGACCATCTTGAAAAAATGGCCGCCATATTGAATTTTCTGGAGGGCTAGCACTTTTAGCTGATAACATGACCTACACAGAACATTATTGCCAAATTTCATGTTCATATCATAATTTGCACTGTGTTTTTTTTTAGCAAAACCACAAAACAGGGACACGTCTGGCAGCCATCTTGAAAAAATGGCCGCCATATTGAATTTTTTTCGTGGCTAGCACTTTTTTCTGAAAAAGTGACCTATCAGCAACAATCGTGCCAAGTTTCATGCTTATATCACAAAGTGCACGATTTGGAGCAAAATCTGCCTTAACCTGCTCCACTATACAGGGTCGCAGGCAAGCTGGAGCCTGTCCCAGCTGACTACGGGCGAAAGGCGGGGTACACCCTGGACAAGTCGCCAGGTCAGAGCTGCTTTCAATAATGATCAGTTTTTAAACAACATGCCACAATTTTAAAATATAAAATGTTAAAATATACCCCCCCAACACCACCATCATGTATATTGGACAGTAGGCTAATGGGCCAAAAGAACCTGTTATTTCACAGTTTGTGACCCTGCCAACAATCAGCCAGATCAGAGGCAAGAGTATGGGCAAAATTGATGTGTTTTTTCTTTTTTCTTTTAAAATCTGGAAATATCGTAACCGACCAGCCTCCCCTGTTTGAAAGACTACCAGCCGCCACTGTACTGAGTGCATTTCCCACATTAATCAATACAGAGTACTTTGTGTCTGTTGCATCTTTCAGTTTTTTAAATCAAGGCTGAATCCTTTCTTCTTTGCTGCTGACTTTTATTAAATCAGATTTGAGACTTTTAATTTTATTTCCTTCAGTGTGACCGCAATGCATGATGGGATATATTGCTTGGTTAGTGACCATCGTTGTACACTACTTTTCGTGATGCATTGTGGGATACTTTGAGTGCACTATATGGTGTAATAATCCTCACTATCGTGTCGGACAGCACTACAAAATGGCGTCCTCACTATATAGTGCCCTATATAGTGAGTAGGGAGCGATTTCAGACACAAGGCTGATTTGCATCATTCCAGTTCTACTTGAAGAATATGACCAACTCTGTCAAGCACCAACTTTCTCTGGCACCATCTACTGGTATAATGATGTACTAACAGGAGAGTGTAAAATATCAATGGAGGAATAAAAATAAATAAATATAAAATATAAAAAAGTAGGGTTGGTAAACGATGTCAAAAGTATCAGATCATGATACATCAAGACTTTTCTAAGATAAATGAACTGAAAGCAAAACAGCAGTGTTGAATCTAAAGATAAACCTTTAAAAATTCCTGATTTCCATTAGATAAAAGAAATTAAGTTGATCAGTGATGTTGATACAGTAAAGCTCCCCTGAGAGTTTTTCGCTGCTTCTCCTTCAGTCTGATTCAGGGCTCGACTTTAACTCTTTAATCCACTCATCCAGTTGGACAAGCAGCCAGAGTTCTCACTTTTCACCAGAACCTTTTTATTCCTGTGGGTTTACGAGCTCAGTGAAAGGAAAGGGATGAACAAAGTTTATCAGAAAGCAGGTATAGTTATGATCATCATTATACTTTAATCATTTATAATTTTTCAATAAAACTCAAACTTTAACTGTAACAACAAACAGAATCTATCCAGCGCCCCATTCTGGTGTGTGTGTGTGTTCTAACCCATTACCTGATCTGTAGTTTTAAGAGTTCGACTCACCCAAACTCAAAGTTTCTGGAGGAAATAAAGTTAAAGCTTCATTAATCCAGTAAAACTTGAAGTAGAAATTAATTTAAAGAAAATGAGTTGGACATGATGAGGGGGGACAGAATCATGCTGTGAATGAAAACAAACTGTAAGCGAGTTCAGCACTGTCGTAAAATTCCCCTGAAATATTTTATAACATTTGTGATGGTTGGGACGGCACGGTGGTGTAGTGGTTAGCGCTGTCGCCTCACAGCAAGAAGGTCCGGGTTCAAGCCCCGTGGCCGGCGAGGGCCTTTCTGTGCGGAGTTTGCATGTTCTCCCTGTGTCCGCGTGGGTTTCCTCCGGGTGCTCCGGTTTCCCCCACAGTCCAAAGACATGCAGGTTAGGTTAACTGGTAACTCTAAATTGAGCGTAGGTGTGAATGTGAGTGTGAATGGTTGTCTGTGTCTATGTGTCAGCCCTGTGATGACCTGGCGACTTGTCCAGGGTGTACCCCGCCTTTCGCCTGTAGTCAGCTGGGATAGGCTCCAGCTCGCCTGCGACCCTGTAGAACAGGATAAAGCGGCTACAGATAATGAGATGGATGGATGGGTTTGTGATGGTTAATGTGAACCATACAAAAGAAAAATACAGTGAAAGTCCAAATTAAATGAAGATTCACCACAGATATTTATTTTATTGAAGTATTTGATCATCATTTCTCCAATTTTGATGAATTCAGAATCTAATAATCTATAATTAGAGATTATGACGAGGTTATTTTTACACACACACCTGCTGTACTTGGTTTTCCCGGAATTTTGGAAACAATAACATGGCCAGATCACTGAGGGGATTGAACTGGTTTTATTGGAACTTTATTAATGTAATTCTGGAATAATTAAAATGTAGTCTGGCTAACGCGACAAAGCTCTCCGAGCTATTGGTCTGGCCAAGATATTAAGCCCAACCGTTTCCCAGAGCCCGTGGTTGACCCGCCTCCCTGAAATGCCTCAGTTTGCTACTGGTTGAAGCCAGAAAAGGCTGTGACGAAGCTTAAACCAATCACATCACTCTTTCCTCTGACGTATGTGACGTGATGGGGCTAACTGGTAGATTAAACTCTTACCGAAGCCGGTCGGGAGCAAGGCGAAAACGTCCTTCCTTTCAATAAATACCTCCAGGGCTGCTCTTTGCTCCATTTTCAATGAGAACTACCCATTGAATGCTTTCAATACAGCATCTATTCGTAATAGATGCGGAAGCGTGAATGAAGCGCTTCCGGCATAGATTCTGTAAACAATCGGAGTAAACGACTGTAAACGGTCGCAGTTCTACTATGTCAGTGCCTTGAACACGCCTCTACCCAGGGCCATTGGAGATGCTCAAAGTTGATTGGTTCCCGATTTTTCAGGAGCTTGGAAGAGCTGTAGATAGCTTGCCTGGCCAGACTAAGCTCACAACAGGCCCTCGTGTTGCGTCACGCTTAGGATGGGCGGGCCCAGGCTAGGTAAAATGGTGATTTTCAACAAATATTCAACTCCCCACCTCTTTCCCGCTCTCCCCTACCTCTCTCTATCTCTCCCCTACCTCTCTCCCTACCTCTCTCTCTCTTCCCTACCTCTCTCTCTCCCCCTTTCCCCCTCTCCCCCCTCCCTCTCTCTTCTCTCTCCCTACCTCTCTCTCTCCCCCTACCTCTCCCTCTCCCCCTCCCTCTCTCTCCATACCTCTCTCTCTCCCTCCCTCCCCTTCTCTCTCCCCCTACCTCTCTCTATCCCCCTACCTCTCTCTCTCTCCCCCCTACCTCTCTCTCTCCCCCCTACCTCTCCCTCTCTCCCCCTACCTCTTCCTCTCTCCCACTACCTCTCTCTCCCTCCCACTACCTCTCTCTCTCCCCCACCTATCTCTCTCTCCCTACCTCTCTCTCTCTCCCTACCTCCCTCTCTCCCCCACCTCTCCCCCCCGACCTCTCCCCCCACCTCTCTCTCCCCCCAAACTCTCTCCCCCCACCTCTCTCTCCCCCCAACCTCTCTCCCCCCCACCTCTCTCTCCCCCCAACCTCTCTCCCCCCCACCTCTCTCTCCCCCCAACCTCTCTCCCCCTACCTCTCTCTCCCCCCAAACTCTCTCCCCCCACCTCTCTCTCCCCCCCAACCTCTCTCCCCTACCTCTCTCTCCCCAACCTCTCTACCCCCACCTCTCTCTCCCCCCCAACCTCTCTCCCCCCTACCTCTCTCTCCCCCAACCTCTCTCCCCCACCTCTCTCCCCCCACCTCTCTCCCCCCAACCTCTCTCTCCCCCCACCTCTCTCCCCAACCTCTCTCCCCCAACCTCTCTCCCCTAACCTCTCTCCCCCCACCTCTCTCTCCCCCCCCACCTCTCTCCCCCCACCTCTCTCCCCCCACCTCTCTCCCCCCACCTCTCTCCCCCCCACCTCTCTCCCCCACCTCTCTCCACCCCAACCTCTTTCTCCCCCCTACCTTTCTTCCCCCCACCTCTCTCCCCCAACCTCTCTCTCTCCCACCTCTCTCCCCAACCTCTCTCCCCCTCTCTCTCCCTCCCTCCCTACCTCTCTCCCCCCACCTCTCTCCCCCACCTCTCTCTCCCCCCAACCTCTCTCCCCCCTCTCCCCCACCTCTCTCCCCCCACCTCTCTCTCCCCCCAACCTCTCTCTCCCCCCTCTCCCCCACCTCTCTCCCCCACCTCTCTCCCCCAACCTCTCTCTCTCCCACCTCTCTCCCCAACCTCTCTCCCCCCTCTCTCTCCCCCTCTCTCCCCCCACCTCTCTCCCCCCCACCTCTCTCTCCCCCCCACCTCTCTCTCCCCCCCACCTCTCTCCCCCCACCTCTCTCCCCCCACCTCTCTCCCCCCACTTCTCTCTCCCCCCCCAACCTCTCTCCCCCCCAACCTCTCTCCCCTACCTCTCTCTCCCCAACCTCTCTACCCCACCTCTCTCTCCCCCCAACCTCTCTCCCCCCTACCTCTCTCTCCCCCCAACCTCTCTCCCCCTACCTCTCTCTCCCCCAACCTCTCTCCCCCACCTCTCTCCCCCCACCTCTCTCCCCCCAACCTCTCTCTCCCCCCACCTCTCTCCCCCAACCTCTCTCCCCTAACCTCTCTCCCCCCACCTCTCTCTCCCCCCCACCTCTCTCCCCCCACCTCTCTCCCCCCCACCTCTCTCCCCCCACCTCTCTCCCCCCCACCTCTCTCCCCCACCTCTCTCCACCCCAACCTCTTTCTCCCCCCTACCTTTCTTCCCCCCACCTCCCCCAACCTCTCTCTCTCCCACCTCTCTCCCCAACCTCTCTCTCCCCCTCTCTCTCCCTCCCTCCCTACCTCTCTCCCCCCACCTCTCTCCCCCACCTCTCTCTCCCCCCAACCTCTCTCTCCCCCCTCTCCCCCACCTCTCTCCCCCAACCTCTCTCTCTCCCACCTCTCTCCCCAACCTCTCTCCCCCCCTCTCTCTCCCCCTCTCTCCCCCCACCTCTCTCCCCCCCACCTCTCTCTCCCCCCCACCTCTCTCTCCCCCCACCTCTCTCCCCCCACCTCTCTCTCCCCCAACCTCTCTCTCTCCCCCCACCTCTCTCCCCCTCACCTCTCTCTCCCCCCTACCTCTCTCCCCCCACCTCTCTCCCCCAACCTCTCTCTCTCCCACCTCTCTCCCCCAACCTCTCCCCCCTCCCCCCAACCTCTCCCCCCTCTCTCTCCCCCCACCTCTCTCCCCCTGCAGATAAAGTTAAGTTCTTAGGGGACTGGAGGGCATTTTCTGCATGGAAAGAAGAAACACTTAAGAGAGAGTACAAAAGAGAGAAATGACAGGCAGGACTCTCACCCTCTTCTCAGTGTTTGAAATTTCAGATGGACCCTGACCTGGAGTCTGCTCCACCACCCCGACACATACTGCCTCCTCAGCAAGGCAGAGCATCATTCCCACAAGTGCTTCACTCACAGAAAGGGGGAGAAGTCGAGACAAAGCAAAAAAAAAGAGCCTCTGGAATCTCTCCCAGCCTACCAGCCGCCTCCAGCGTCAGCGCCTCCCCTTGCTTCTCCATCGCACATGAGATCTGGTCTTGCACATGGCGACAGAAGAGACACCCTCCTGGACCTGACCACATGCTCACCAGTGGGTCCACAAGGCCGTAACCTAAAGTCTGAAGTCCTTCATCTTCCAATGGTGGAAGTGGCTGGAGCTGATGGTGTGCTTCTAGTCCACAGACCCTGGACGACAGCCGATATCAAGGAAAGCATGGCTTTTCTTCCCAACATGAGAGAGGTAGGAGGAAAGAGATTTGGTAATGAGATGTTGATATTTTGCAGAGAATTCTGGCCAACCACCCATGAACTTCGCCGCCTACTCATGACCAAGATGGGTATAGATTGGAACAAGGTTTCCAGAGAGTGGCCAGAAGCCAACCAGCAGATGGCAATAGGGAGTATAGAAATACCCTCACTGCTCTCTGCTCGTCTGATCGAAGCTTTTCTCTTGAACATAGACGTGACTAAGATCAGTATGTGTAAGCAGGAAGATGGTGAAGTGGTGTCAGCATTTCTCACTTGTCTCACTGCCACACACGAGAAACACAGTGGCCTGACCAGGCCCGTGACCCTGGCTGCAGTGGAGGGCACTCCTGAGCCTCACCAAGATCGAGCAGTACGCTGTGCATGCAGAAAGACTGCTGAAAGAGAAGGAGAAGACAAAGTCAACAAAAAGAGACCAAGACCTACATGCTGCCACTCTCACTCTTCTCCAGACTGCTTAGCCTGGACAAAGAGGAAGAGGAGGAGGTCGAGGTAGGGGCCAAGGCAGGATGACCTGGGGTGACCTGTCCTGGATAAAAGGCGCAACCTGCTACCACTGCAATCAGAAGGGACACATTGCTCGAGATTGTCTTCACAGTAGCAGCCAGAGGCCCCGTGAGGAGTACAGCAAAGCAGACTGATGGGTGGACTCTGGGAACAGGCCCCGCACAGAGAACAGGGGAGGTAACACACACACACACCTGATGATACACATACACATAGACAAGAACATTCACATAACGTTAAGCACATTAGTAGCAGCACCTGCATGCAACAGCAAGACTACACAGAAATGCCCAATACACCACTCCAGGTAGATACACCTGAAGTTGCATTGAGTTTGTTAAAATACACAACTACTCCCTTCTCTAAACTCCCTTGTATGCCCTTCACTGTATGTGGGCATGTGTCGACTTTTTAGTAGATTTTGGAGCAGGACCCTCAGTCATACAACATGGGGTACTTCCAGTAGACCCACCGCGCAGCACAAATTCTATTCAGATGATGAGCATCTCAGGATGACCTGTAACTGAAACTTTCTCAGTCAACCTCCCGTGTAAAAGCAAGGAAGGAATAGTTATGTCCCACTCATTCCTCATCTCACATACATGTCCAGTAAATTTGTTAGCACATGATTTAATGTGCAAATTAGGAGTAAATCTCACATCCACTCCAGATGGACTAATTATTGAAGTAAGTGAAATGTGTGGTGTGCAGTATGGTCTTGGAAGCCCCCTGTATGTGTATGTCTGGCCGGTTGTAACCAGACCTCAATTCACCAACGCCTGGTGCAAGGTGAGGCATTGGGGAGAGCACAAATGGTGAAGGTGTTGTGTGTGCACATGGATGTTCACAATTATCCTCTAGTATCCGTCCATTCTGGGGCCAAGCGCATAGAATTATGGTAACGGTTAGTACTCGTCTCACTCACTTGTTAATTTTGGGAACTGATTGGCCAGGCTTTAAAGAATTGATGTAACACATAATAAGAGGTGGGTCCTGCATAAATACGTCACAGGAAGCTCCCGGTGTGGCACTGTTAGGTTTATATAAGTATTATTCTTGACCAAGAAGGCAGCAATTTATATTTGTGACAAAATTAAGGATTAATTTCTGTCAGTTAAAATGACCTTCTGTCTCGGCTGGACATTGTTTGGGAACATTTTGTTTATTTTGATATGAAATGTGTATTGTTGATCAGAGATGTGTTTAGATGGCGACAGGGTCCGCGATGATATCACACACACCCACAATGGCCTTTGATATCACACACAACCACAGCTGCACAAAGAGTTAAGACTTTATATTTTTAAGATCCTTTATTATTTTGGACTATTGCATATACTATGGCAGTGATTTAGATTTAATTGTTAGATCTAAGATGCATTCAATGTTTTAAGTTAGTTTTATAATTACAGAATATAATTTAGGATTGTTAAAGACATATTCTTATTTGTTATTTTGCTTATGATTGTCTTACTACATATTGATGAAATCAAGATGTAATTTGCTGACTTAGCACACATTCATGTGTTAAGAATTTATGATCTTTTCATCCTTTAGCTTTTAGATCCTTTAAACTATTTAACTTGGCATTAATTTCTGATGCATTTGACCTTCGTAGACTAGACATATTCTTATTTTTTGTTTACTTTCTTATAACATATCTGTGTTTAAAAATTCCATCACCATCTTAAGTACATATTGCCCTATGTTATATCTGACCTGAAGGGGTGTACGTAAGCAATGACCTTTAAAATCTGTTTGTACCTTGCTATCATGTCATATCATCAGAAATATGTCATTATGTTATGATTTACACACACACTGATGGAGATTATTTGACCTGCCCCAAGATCAAGCTGCTCACTGGCACGCAAGTCAAACACACACACATACATCTGAATATTCCATCAGAACAGTGATGTAATTAAAATGTGACCTGCTCACACACACACACACACACACACACACACACACACACACACACACACACACACACAGACACAGATATCAAAATGATGTCACTCACTCACACCCCCCCATAGACACACACATACACACATTCATGCACACACACACATAGATATCAAACAGTGATGTCATTTACACACAGATAATACTCACATATAATAACCCTCTGTATTCTTGTCCAGTTGGGGGAACTTGCAAATAAAGATGTGAACTACATTGGGGTTCCTGTCTTTCTTTGCAACTAACCCCCCCAGACGTCTGGGTGGTACGAGGGCGGGGGTCCCGAGAAGTATGTTGACCGTTTCCGACTGGGTGAACCCCAACAGGCACTGACTGGGGAAGCTGTCACAGAGCCGTCTACGTCAGCACCATGTCAGGGCAATACGAGGAGTGAGGAGCACCCCGCCCCTCCTCCCTCTCTTGGGGATTTCCTTGGGGATTTCTCGTTAGAGCAGTCACGAGACAAGACTCTGTGGCATGCATTTGACCAAGTGAGAGTAATCGATGGTCAAACTCTCCAGTCGAGCACGACACCGGCTTTTCATTATTTCGCTATTATTAAGGATAGGTTGTACTGAGTGACGCAGGAGACTCAAACTGGAGAACAGATAACTCAATTGTTGATCCCAAAGAGCCGCAGGGAACTCGTATTCCATGCAGCTCACTTTAATCCCATGGCTGGACACTTGGGGCAAGATAAAACACTAGCCTGAATCATGGCCCAGTTCTATTGGCCAGGGATTCTTGGGGATGTCTGTCGGTGGTGTGCGGCATGCCGTGAATGCCAATTAGTAAATCCTGTGGCCACTCCAAAAGCACCTTTGTGCCCTCTCCCTCTAATTGAGACCCCGTTTGAGTGAATTGGGATGGATCTCATCAGGCCATTAGACTGGTCAACACGAGGATATCGCTTTATTTTAGTTCTGGTGGACTATGCAACACGATATCCAGAAGCAGTGCCTCTCCGCAATATCTCAGCACGCAGTATTGCAGAAGCGCTCTTCCGTATTATCTCCCGGGTCGGGATTCCAAAAGAAATCCTGACAGGCCAAGGCATTACATTTATGTCACGCACACTGTGCGAGCTGTATGGGTTACTGGGAATTAAGTGTATCCGCATCAGTGTCTATCACCCACAAACGGATGGCTTAGTGGAGCATTTTAACCAAACACTCAAGAACATAATTTGGAAATTTGTAAGTGAGGACGTATGTAATTGGGATAAATGGCTCAAGCCCCTGTTATTTGCAGTACAAGATGTTCCACAAGCCTCCACAGGGTTTTCTTCATTCGAATTATTATATGGACGTAAGCCACATGGCATTCTGGATGTGCTATGAGAAAATTGGGAGGAGGGACCTTCGCCGAGCAAAAACGAAATTCAATACATTCTTGACCTGTGTGCAAAACTCCACACACTCACACACTTACACCAGGAGAATTTGTGGCAAGCACAAGAACATCAAATCAGGCTATACGACAGGGGCACGCGCCTTAGAGTGTTCACGTCGGGAGACAAAGTGCTCATATTATATGGTGAGTCGGGGACATCGACTATGAGGGGAGGTGAATGGATAGGGGCGGGGCATTGCAAATCTACCACCTCAACCTTTTAAAATGCTGGAATGAGGGGGTCCCTGTGGCATTGGCGTCGGTAGTTCCAGAGAAGGAGGAGCTGGGGCCGGAAGTAAAAAAGGTAACATCTCAAAACACTCCAGTCCCCTGTGGAGACCACCTCTCACTGACCCAAATCACGGAGGTAGCCAAGTTGCAGGAGGAATTTTCTGAGTTGGTCTTGCCCCTACCCAGCCGCACCCACCTCATAGAACACCACATTGAGATGCCCCCAGGGGGGTGCGTAGCCGCCCTTACCGCCTACCCGAACACAAAAAAAAGGTGGTTCAGGGCGAACTCAAGGCCATGCTCGAGATGGGCATAATCGAGGAGTCCCACAGTGACTGGAGCAGCCCAGTGGTCCTGGTTCCCAAGACTGATGGGTCGGTTTGGTTCTGTGTGGACTATAGAAAGGTCAATGTGGTGTCTAAATTTGACGCATACCCAATGCCTCGCATTGATGATTTACTCGATTGGTTAGGCACAGCTTGCTTTTATTCGACACTAGATCAAACAAAGGGATATTGGCAGATCCCCTTGACTCCTCTATCCCAAGAGAAAATGACCTTTTCCTCACCATTTGGATTACACCAATTTGTCACTCTAGGACTTTGAGCAGGTGGGTGGAGCACAGAAGTATGGCAGGCCAGAACTGAGTTCCAAAAAAACTCTTTATTTGCAGCTTTTCAGCTTTACAATCTCCCAGTCACACAGACATGCACACACACATCAGTCGTCTGGTTGGGGAGAGAGCTCCCTTCCTCTGCTCTCTCTCTCTCCTTATATAGGGTGCGGTCACTGGGGAAGACACACAAACACAGGTTAATTGACATCAGGTGCAGTGATTCTGCCACTTACCTTCCCTGACTCCGCCCTCTGGTCACAGACTGACGCTTGACCATGCCCCTGCTGCCACATACCCCCACCGCCCGACTCAGGCCAGGCAGCCATCTGTCCTGCAGCCAATTCCCCCCTTGACGGGAGAGGAAGTCCGCCATGACCATCTGCGCCCCCGGCCTGTGGATCACCTTGAAGTTAAAGGCCTGGAGTGCCAGATACCAACGGGTGATCCGTGCATTGGCATCCTTCATGCGGTGGAGCCACTGGAGGGGCGCGTGGTCTGAACAGAGGGTGAAAGGGCATCCCAGCAGGTAGTAGCGGAGGGCGAGGACCGCCCACTTGATGGCTAGGTACTCTTTCTCTATGGTGCTGTAGCACCCCTCATGCACCGACAGCTTTCTGCTGATATACAGCATGGGACAATCCTCCCCCTTCACCTCCTGGGACAGAACAGCCCCCTGCCCTCTGTCCGACGCATCTGTCTGCAACATAAAGGGGAGAGAAAAGTCAGGGGAGTGTAATAGTGGCCCCCCACACAGTGCAGCCTTCACCTCAGAGAAAGCCTGCTGGCATTGCTCCGTCCACTGGACTGGATCTGGTGCCCCCTTTTTAATGAGATCATTCAGTGGGCTGGTGATGTCCGAATAATTAGGTATAAACCTATGATAGTAGTCAGCCAGCCCCAGGAACTGTCTCACCCCCTTTTTGGTCTTGGGCCTCAGGCAGGCCGCAATCATTTCTATATTATTAATTTGGGGACGCACCTGCCCATTGCCCAAGTGGAAGCCCAGATACCGTACTTCCACCCGCCCAATCGCACACTTCTTCGGGTTGGCTGTGAGACCCGCTCGCCTCAGCGACCTAAGGACGGCCGTCAGGTGTTGCAGATGGCGTGGCCAGTCATTACTATAGATTATGATGTCGTCTAAATATGCGGTCGCATAGGTGGCATGGGGGTGGAGGACCCTGTCCATAAGCCGCTGGAATGTAGCAGGCACCCCAAACAGCCCAAAAGGAAGTGTGACAAATTGGTGTAAGCCAAACGGTGTGGAAAAGGCCATTTTTTCTCAGGATAGTGGAGTCAAGGGGATCTGCCAATAACCCTTTGTCAAATCCAGTGTCGAATAAAACCAAGCTGTGCCGAGTCAATCCAGCAACTCATCAATACGAGGCATTGGGGACGCATCAAATTTAGACACTGCATTGACTTTTCTATAGTTCACACCGAACCGGACTGTCCCATCAGCCTTGGGAACCAAGACCACCAGCCTGCTCCAGTCACTGTGGGACTCCTTGACAATGCCCATTTCAAGCATGGCCTCGAGTTCTTCCTGAACCACCTTTTTCTTGTGTTCGGGCAGCCTGTAAGGGCGGCTGCGCACTACCACCCCCGGGGTCATCTCAATGTTGTGTTGTATGAGGCAGGTGCGGCCGGGCAGGGGCGAGAACACATTCGAAAATTCAGTCTGCAACTGGGCAACCTCCATGAGTTGGGTCAGGGAGAGGTGGTCTCCACAGGGGACCGGAGAGGTAAGCGATGTCAATGTTCCCTTTGGAACCTCCGGCCCCAGCTCTGCCTTCCCCGGAACCAACGGTACCAATGCCATGGGGACCTCCTCATTCCAGAGTTTGAGCAGATTGAGGTGGTAAATCTGTAGCACCCCACCCCTGTCCATTTGCCTCACCTCATAGTCAATGTCCCTGACTCGCCATGTGACCTCAAAGGGTCCTTACCACTTGGCAATCAATTTGGAGCTCGACATCGGCAACAGTATGAATACTTTATCTCCCGGTGCGAACTCCCTAAGGCATGTACCCCTGTTGTACAGGCGGATTTGCCATTCTTGGGCCTGCTACAAATTCTCCTGGGTTAGGTATGTGAGTGTGTGGAGTTTTGCAGGTCAATAACGTATTGAATTTCATTTTTGCTTGGTGAAGGTCCCTCCTCCCAATTTTCCCACAGTACATCTAGGATGCCACGCAGCTTACGCCCATATAATACTTCGAACGGGGAGAACCCCATGGAGGCTTGTTGGACCTCTCGCACTGCGAATAACAGGGGTTCGAGCCATTTATCCCAATTGCATGCGTCCTCACGTACAAACTTTTTAATTATATTCTTGAGGGTGCGATTTAGAGGTCTGCGCAGGTCGGATTTTTCAGTCCCGCTCCCGCCCGCATTGTGCAGTCCCACTCCCACCCGCGCCCGCAAAGAATTATGATTTTCAGTCCCGCTCCCGCCCGCGCCCACAAAGAATTATGATTTTCAGTCCCGCCCGCGCCTGCCATATTTTGTCCCGCTCCTGCCCGCAAATCCCGCATGATGCAGACGTTCGCGTTATTTCTCAGGAAAGTTCTTGTCTTGACACAGCGTGATGGTGCCCCGCCCCCTACTTTGAATGGATTTGAGCATAAATATCTACAGCTCACGTTTGTTATTATTTACCTTGTTTCTGAATTCAGCATGTAGTGTCTCTAATAATAATAATTAGTGCTGTCAAGCGATTAAAATATTTAATAGCGAATCGCACATTTTTGTCACATGAGAAACCATTGTAATTCTCTGATCAGCATAAAAAAGTGAATGGGCTTGCTTTGTACCAATGTTTTTTTTTTTACTGCAAAGCAGAGCTAGCAAGAGAACCATGAGTGAACAACTCTAATCAGAGAGACAGGTTACACAGTGATGGTAGGCTTGACTCAATGCTATCCCAGAAATCATTCCTGTAATATGCAAATTTGGCCGCCTCTGATTGGACAGCCAAATTTGCATATTACAGGAAGGATTTCTGGGATAGCATTGAGTCAAGCCTACCGTCACTGTGTAACCTGTCTCTCTGATTAGAGTTGTAGACTAACTCAAGCAGTAAATCACTTCACTCATGGTTCTCTTGCTAGCTGGGTGTGAACGGCGAGTCATTAGAGTGATCAAAGGATTTCCCGTTAGGGTGATCAATAGCAAATTTAAGATGCTATTCCTCACTCAATCTGGCAACCTGACTCTCTCTGTAAATTTAGGCATCTTAAAATGTTTTTATTAATGCCAAATAAAATATCCAGCACAAATTAAATATGATAGACATAAATTAATAATTTATAAATTTTATTTCAAGCACGTTTTTAGTTAGCGGGACTGCAGCTTATCACCGCTCCTGCCTGTGCCACATATGTGCACTCCCACCTGTGCCCGCATATGTGCACTTCCAGTCCCGCCCGCGCCCGCAATGAGCTTTCAAAATTTGTCCCGCGCCGCACTGCTTTGCAGCGGGTCCCGCGGGACTCCCGCGGGAGTGCAGGGCTCTAGTGCAATTGAACCGTTCGACTAAACCGTCCGTTTGTGGGTGATAAACACTGGTGTGGATCAGCTTAATTCCCAGTAACCCATACAGTTCGTGCAGTGTGCATGACATAAACGAAGTGCCTTGATCAGTCAGAATCTCTTTGGGGTTTCCGACTTGGGAGATGACGTGGAAGAGTGCTTCCGCAATACTACGTGCGGAGATATTGCGAAGAGGCACTGCTTCCGGGTATCGCGTTGCATAGTCCAACAGAACTAAAATAAAGCGATACCCTCATGTTGACTGATCTAATGGCCTGACGAGATCCATCCCAATTCTTTCAAACAGGGTCTCGATTAATGGTAGAGGGCGCAAAGGTGCTTTTGGAATGGCTGCTGGATTTACTAACTGGCATTCGCGGCACGCTGTACACCACCTACAGACATTGCCGCAAATCCCTGGCCAATAGAACCGGGACATTATTCGGGCTAGTGTCTTATCCTGCCCCAAGTGTCCAGCCATGGGATTAAAGCGAGCCACCTGGAATCCCAATTCCTGGTGGCTCTTTGGGATCAAAAGTTGTGTGATCGGTTCCTTAGTCTGAGTGTCCTGCGTCACTCGGTATAACCTATCCTTCATAATGGAAAAATAGGGGAAGGACAGGGTGGCGTTTGGCAGGAGCATTTGACCATCGATTACTCTAACTTGGTCAAATGCATGCCGCAGAGTCTCATCTCGCGACTGCTCTAACGGGAAATCTGCGAGGGATTCCCCGAGAGAGGGAGGAGGAGCCTGCTGCTCCTCACTCTGATGCAGAGATGATGTAGATGGCTCTGTGACAGCTGCTCCTGCCAATGCCACACCAGGACCTCCCCCTGCTGAACTACGGCAGGACCCACTCTTCACTTAATGAGTCATTAACTCCGGAAATACAGGGCCAATCAGTCCCCAGAATTATCGAGTGGGTAAGGTGAGGATTAACTGCCGCCTTTACACTAAATGTTTCCCCTTGAAATAGAATGTGGACCGACACTAAAGGGTAGTTGTGAACATCCCCATGCACACACAACACCTTCACCAATTGTGCTCCCCCCAATGGCTCATCTTGCACCAGGCTTTGGTGGATTGAGGTCTGATTACAGCCGGAGTCCACCAAAGCCTGATACGTATCCCCTTGGATACTCACTGGTATGCAATATGCTCCGGCCTGATCAAGGGCAGTTCCTGGCACATCAGTTATCCAGACCACCATGCCCACCTCCATTGCCAAGCACTGATGCTGGAGGTGCCCCGGCTCCCCACAGCGCCAGTAAACCAGCCCAGGCTCTCTCTCTGCACTGGTGCTCTGGGGCTCACTCACCTGAGGGGGGGGAGAGACAGACATGGAAACGGGAGGGCACCGCGGGTGCGGCGGGCCTGCTGGGGTGGCACCGGCCCCTGCCTCCACAGTGGGGGAACAGGGCGAGGACGAGACACAGAAGGGGAGGGGGAGAGAGAGAGAGAGAAAGAGAGAGGAGAAGAGGCGATCTGCGATCCTGCCGTTGGAACAGCTGCCAGATGATCCTCCGCCAACTCGATGACCTGATCCAGCGACGCCGGGTGGTGGCACTGGACCCACTTCGCAGTCCCTTCAGGAAGTCGGGCAATGAACTGCTCCAGTACCACCAGATCGACGATTCCCTCAGCGTCACGGTTGTCAGCCCTCAGCCACCACTGGCAGGCGTCCCGGAGTTGCTGGCCAAACGCGAACGGCCGGCAGACCTCCTCTAGGCATAGAGCAGGAAGCACTGGCGTTGTTGGTCTGGGGTGCGCCCCATACGTTGGAGGACGGCCCGGCGCAGTTCTGCATAGACCAGCCGGCTGTCAGCGGGGAGCTGTACTGCGGCCAGCTACGCCTCACCCGTTAGCAGGGGGAGGAGGCACGCCGCGCGCTGTTCCACCGGCCAGCCCCAGGCCTCTGCTGCTTGCTCGAAGAGTGCTAGGAAGGCCTCGGGGTCATCATGTGGGCCCATCTTCGGTAGGGTGAGGTGGGGAGGGCCCACAGTGGTGGAGGTGGTGGACCCCACCAATGCAAGGAGGTGCCAGAACACCTGATGAGCTTCTTGTTGTGCCAGCCCCAGGGCCTCAAACCTTTGCGCTTGCTCCTTTCAGAGGGCAACCAGTGCCTGGTGCTGGCTCTGTTGGGCCGTGGCGAGGGCGTGGATCAGGTCCACGAAGGGGGAGGACTCCATGGGGCTGTTCTCCTCTGTGCTCCTTCCCAGGTTTCAGCACCACTGTAGGACTTTGAGTGGGTGGGTGGAGCAGAGAAGTACGGCAGGCCAGAACTGAGTTCCAAAAAAACTTTTTATTTGCAGCTTTTCAGCTTTACAATCTCCCAGGCACACAGACATGCGCACACACACATCAGTCGTCTGGTTGGGGAGAGAGCTCCCTTCCTCTGCTCTCTCTCTCCTTATATAGGGCGCGGTCACTGGGGAAGACACACAAACACAGGTTAATTGACATCAGGTGCAGTGATTCTGCCACTTACCTTCCCTGACTCCGCCCTCCGGTCACAGACCGATGCTTGACCATGCCCCTGCTGCCACAGTCACGCTCCCTTTTGGGTTATTTGGGGTGCCTGTTATGTTCTAGTGGCTCATGGACAGGGTCCTCCACCCTCACGCTGCCTATGCGGTCACATATCTCAATGATATAATAATCGATAGCCACGATTGGCCGCAGCACCTAGAACATCTGAGGGCCATTATAAAGTCACTGAGGCATGCGGGCCTCACAGCTACCCCAAAAAAGTATGCAATTGGGTGGGTGGAAGTGCGGTATCTGGGGTTCCAATTGGGTCATGGGCAGGTGCGTCCCCAAATTAATAAGACTGCAGCAATTGTGGCCTACCCAAGGCCCAAGACCAAAAAGGAGGTGAGACGGTTGGGGCTGGCTGGCTATTTATACCTAATTATTCAGATGTCACCAGCCCTTTAATCGATCTCACTAAAAGGGGGGCTCCAGATCCAGTCCAGTGGATGGAGCAGTGCCAACAGGCATTCTCTAAGGTAAAAGCTGCACTGTGTGGAGGGCCACTTTTGCACTCCCCTGACTTCTCTCTTTCCCCTTTATTTTACAGACTGACGCATCGGACAGAAGGCTGGGGGTCGTTTTGTCCCAGAAGGTGGAGGGTGAGGAGCACCCTGTGCTGTACATCAGCCGTAAACTCTCGATGCATGAAAGCAAGTACAGCACCATTGAAAAAGAGTGCCTTGCCATCAATTGGGTGGTCCTTGCCCTCTGAAACTACCTGCTGGGGTGCCCTTTCACCCTCTGTTTGGACCACGTGCCCCTCTAGTGCCTCCACTGCGTGAAGGATGCCAATGCGCGGATCACCCATTGGTATCTCACCCTCCAACTGTTTAAGTTCGAGGTGGTCCACAGGCCAGGGGCACAGATGGTGGTGGCGGGGCGGACTTCCTGCCCCATCAGGGGAGGGAGTCTGCTTCAGGCCAGACGGCTCCCAGGCCTGTGTCGGGTGGTGGGGGTATGTGGCAATGGGGGCGTGGCCAAGCAGGAGTTTGTGAATGGAGGGCAGAGTCAGGGAAGGTAAGTGGCAAAGTCATTACACCTGGTGTCAATTAATGTGTGTGTGTGTGTGTGTGTGTGTGTGTGTGTGTGTGTGTTTGTTTATTGCAGAGATGGAGCATAAAAGGAGGGGGAGAGCAGAGAAGAGTCTCTCCCTGACCACATCATGTGTGTGTGTTGCGTGTGTGACTGAATGAATGAAGCTGAAAAACTAAAATAAGGAAAATAAAGAGCATTATGTGAACATCAACTCTCGCCTGCCGTGCTTCTGTGCTCCACCCCCATCAGGAACTGTTACACTTACATAAGGGTGGAAAGGGTTACAAAGTCATCTCAAAGATTTTAGGTATTCTTCAGTCTACTGTCAGGCAAGTTGTCTATAAATGGAGATGATTAGGTATTGTGGCTACTCTGCCTAAAAGTGGGCACTCTGCCAAGATGACCCCAAGAGCACAACGCAAAATCATTAATGAGGTAAAGAAGAACCCTATATTGACAGTGAAAGACTTGAAGATGTCATTAGAACTGGCTAACATCTCTGTTCATGAGTCAACAATATTCAAAACATTGAACAAGAAAGGAGTCCATGGCAGGACACCAAGAAGGAAGCCACTGCTGTCAAAAAAGAACATTGCTGCATGCCTGAATTTTGCAAAAGAGCACTTGGACACTCCACAATGGTACTGGGAAAATGTTTTGTGGAGTGATTAAACCAAAATTGAACTATTTGGGAGGAACAAGCATAACTCCATTTGGTGTAAAAAGGGCACTGCATATCAACATTAAAACATCATCCCTACAGTAAAGTATGGTGGAGGGAACATCATGGTTTGGGCCCGCTTTACTGCATTCGGACCTGGACAGCTTGCCATCATTGACGGGGAAATGAATTCCCAAATTTATCAACAAATTCTCCAGGATAATGTGAGGGTGTCTGCCCGTCAACTGAAGCTCAGAAGAGGCTGGGTGATGCAACAGGACAATGACCCCAAACATTGCAGCAAATCCACAGCACAATGGTTTCAGAAGAACAAAATCTGCCTTTTGGAATGGCCTAGTCAGAGCCCAGATCTCAATCAGATTGAGATACTGTGGAATGACTTGAAGACAGCCATACACAGAAGACAACCCAAGAATATGGAAGAGTTAAGGCAGTTCTGCAGGGAAGAATGGGCTAAAATTCCCCCTGCAGGTCTGATCTGCAGTTACAGGAAGAGCCTGGTTGAGGTCATTGCTGCCAAAGGAGGGTCAACCAGTTATTAAATCCAAAGGTTCACTTACTTTTTCCACCACTACTGTGAATGTTGAATGCATTTGTATAATAAAGTCATGAAAAAGTATAATTTTTTGTGTTATTGGCTCAAGTTCATTGTGTATATCAGTACCTGCGACTTGGATGATCAGATCACTTTCTATTATCAATTCATGCAGAAAACCAGATAATTCCAAAGGGTTCACATACTTTTTACTTTGACTGTATAAAGCTCTGTGCAGTAGTTGACGTGAATGTACATTTAATACTGTAGCATGGTGAGGTGCATATATTATCACTGAGACATATTTTGAATGAGATGAAATAATCTTTCGATTACGTTCATTATGTCTTATATTAAATATAGTTAGTTTTTTTTTTTTTTCTTTTTTATCAGACATCTAATTTTTGGGTTTGTTTACCTGACATGTTTCGACGCACAACTTCCGTCTTCCTCAGAGTGTCACCGGATGTTAATTGGTGACGCATCTTTTATCAGCTGCTGTTTCTGAAGGCGTGGCCTTCCTGTCTGGTTTGACAGGTCGGTCACGCCTTATACTGTCTGTTCGTCCCCTGCAAGATGTCACTCCAGGTATGGGAGAGCATGTATGCTCCCTCATCCCGGTTGATGGTCCTCGGGCTTCGCTTACGGATCTCTATGGCCTCCCTGATCCAGCGCTGATGTTTCTTATCTTCTGTGCGGATGACTCTGGCATTCCCCCAGTCCATAATGTGATTTTCCCTTTTACAGTGATCTGTTATAGCTGACTTATAATTTTCCTGTTGTGCCTTTTCTTTTATTGTTCGGGTTTGTCTTGTAGCTGTCTCCTTTTCGCACTCTTTCTTATGTTCATGTTTTCTTGTGTTGAAACTCCTTCCTGTCTCCCCAATATAAGTTTTATTGCATAATTTACATGGAATCTCATATATGGTGTTGCATCTGTTGTCCGGATGTATTCTGTCTTTGGGATGAACCAGGATCTGACGGAGTGTTGTGTGTGGTTTGACAGGTGTGTTAACATTGTGTTTCCTCATTACTCTTTGAATGCGTTCAGTTATTCCCCTGATGTATGGTAATGTCACTACTCCCCTGTGTTCTTGTTTGTTGGTTTGTTTTTTCTCTTTCTTCTGTGTTTTATTGTTTTTGACCTGTTCCTCCCCTTTGAATATTGCCCATTGTGGATATTGACATGCCTTCAGTGCGTGTTGTATATGTTGTTCCTCCTGTTCTTTGTCCTGTGGATCTGTGATTATTGCTGTGCGTTCATGTAATGTTCTAACTACGGATATTTTGTGCATTATGGGGTGTTCGGAAGTCCAGTTTAAATATTGGTCGGTGTGTGTGGGTTTTCTGTGTACTTTTATTTTGATGTCCCCATCTTCTGTGTGTTGTATTTTTAAATCCAAAAATGCTATTGACTGCTCCGTTTCTTCTTCATGTGTGAATTTTATATTGCCGGTATTGTCTATGGTGTTAAGATGGTCGGTGAGTTGTTGAGTGTGTCCCCTCTTTACTTTTTCCAATATGTCGTCCACATACCGTTTCCAGAGTGTTGGTCTGTATTCCGCTGGTATTGTAGTGAGTGCTTTCTGCTCCAGATCCTCCATGAAAAAGCCGCACATGATGGCTGATAGTGGGTCTCCCATGGCAAAACCTTCCTTCTGTCTGTAGATTGTATTCCTGAACTGAAAGTATGTGGATGTGGCGATGAATTGAAGGAGCTGAGTGATGTCTTGTACGGTGAGGTTTGTGCGTTTCTTGAGCGTCCTGTCTGTTTTAATTTGTCTTGTACTATCTGTATGGTGGCTTCCGTGGGTGTTCTGGTGAAAAGAGATATGACATCATGTGAAATGAAAACTTCATCTTGCTGCATTTTGATGTTTTTTATTGAAATAAAAATAATGAAATAATGATGAAATGATGAAATAATGATCTGAGACAACTTCAGACTGTGGAAGTATGACTATATTTTTTATGTTTAACCCGAATGTTAGTATTAGATTGAGGGTGTGACCACCATTATGGGTCGGTCTTATGACATTCTGATTAACCCCTACTGAATCTAAAATGGACACAAACACTGTTTTCAAAGGGTCTTCTTGGTTATCGAAGTGAATATTAAAATCTCTGACAACTAAAGCTTTGTCTAAGGAAGTAACCAGGTCTGAGATAAAATCTGCAAATTCAGAAAGAAACTCAGAATATGGCCCCGGGGGCCTGTAAATAATCATTCATCTCTAGCCGCTTTATCCTTCTACAGGGTCGCGGGCAAGCCGGAGCCTATCCCAGCTGACTACGGGCGAAAGGCGGGGTACACCCTGGACAAGTCGCCAGGTCATCACAGGGCTGACACATAGACACAGACAACCATTCACACTCACATTCACACCTACGGTCAATTTAGAGTCACCAGTTAACCTAACCTGCATGTCTTTGGACTGTGGGGGAAACCGGAGCACCCAGAGGAAACCCACGCGGACACGGGGAGAACATGCAAACTCCACACAGAAAGGCCCTCGCCGGCCCCGGGGCTCGAACCCAGGACCTTCTTGCTGTGAGGCGACAGTGCTAACCACTACACCACCGTGCCGCCCCCTGTAAATAATAAGTAACGGAATTAACTGGGTAGACTTACTTTTCGAGGCTACATACATTATATGAGTATGAAGAACTTCAAATGTATTAAATTTATAACCAGGTTTGTGTGTTACACCTAGATAATCATTATAAATAACCGCAATGCCTTCTCCTCTGCCAGTTAGACGAGGCTGGTGTATATAACTGTATCCAGGAGGACTAGTTTCATTTAATGCTATATATTCATTTGGCTTAATCCATGTTTCAGTGAAACAAAGTGCATTAAACTCCTGATCAGTAATGAGTTCATTAACCATTAGTGCTTTAAATGTAAGGGATCAAATATTTAATATCCCCACCTTTAGATCAAAGGTGCTGGCAGCAGCTGTACAGTTAGTATGACCTAATTTTATATTGATTAGGTTACTGGAACAAACTCTCTGAGTATTTCTACTTTTTTGTTGAGCTTGGGGAACAGACACAGTCTCGATGTAGTGGACCCTGAGTGACAACTCTGTGCAGCTAGCAGACAGTCAGTTTAGCCTGTTTGTCTGCTCCCTGGCCTTGGCTCTGGATTGTCAGAAATTAACTAGACCTGTTCTGAGACTATGACCTATGCTGCAAGAAATGACAGCAGCACCTTCCCGAGTGGGATGGATACCATCCCGCCCTAACAAGCCAGCAGTGCCCTCAAAATTAGCCCAATTATCTATAAAGCCCACACTGTTTTCAGAGCACCAACTGGACAACCAGCAGTTCAGTGACCATAACCTGCTGTAAGCTATATCGCCACGCCGCATTGGGACGGGGCCAGAGTATACTACAGCATCGGACATCGCCTTCGCTAATTTAAACACCTCTACAAAGTTACTCTTAGTAACCTCAGACTGACGAAGGTGTATATCATTATCTCCTGCATGGATAACTATCTTTGAGAACCTGTGCTTGCCTAGGACCCTAAGATTACCTGCAATGTCCAGCACCCTGGCTCCCAGTATACACCTGACTAAAGCTGCTGGTGCCCATAAAGGCCTAGCTAATTTCACGCGCCATATGATAGAGTCCCCTATAACCAGAGCTCTTTCAGGTTTCTCAGTGGGTGCATCACTAAGGAGAGCAAACCTGTTCGACACATGAAGAGGAGAGGAGTGGTGCTCCCGTGGGTAATCCTCAGTGGTAGCTTTGGATCTACACTTATGCCGCTTATGAGTCGTCACCCATTTGCCCCGCTGTAAGGTCTCTAATGCCGGAGTTGGGGGATTACTAACTCCACCTAGGGCATCCAGACTTTCCCCTACAGAAACTACACTGTTCTCATTCTCACTGGCCTGCTCTAAAGCCTGGATACGTGCTTCTAAAACTGCAATCTTCTCCATCAGAGAGCTCACTAATCTGCACTTTTCACAAATAAAGCTGTCACTAGTGATGTAGGAAGAATGACTAAACATCCTGCACTCAGCACACTGAACAAGCTGAAAGTGTGCCATGATGAAAAGATTCACATACCTTAATTGAAGATTTGTTGATATTAAAGCAAATCCAATGTAGATAGCCTCCGCTTGTGGTCTTTACGCAGGAGGAGAAAAAAAAGAAAGCTTCCGGTCTTGGCATTCTTCTGAGAAAAAAAGATGGAAAAAGGAAAGCAAAAGCGGAAAGCAAAAGTACAATAAAAAATGAAGAGGATACTGGAAAATTATTTGTAGAAAAAATAAAAAAGATTAGTGATTAACGCCAACACTCATGGAAAAAAGATTCGTCGCAAACAACTCGGAAACTAGGAAGTGCGTAGCACAGAATGCGCATGAGCCAACTCAACCAACCAACCAATAATGTGGATTGTCAGATGCGCGAGAGAGGCGGATGTATGTGCAGAAGTGTTTGATTGAACAAAGTGTGATATGTACATGAAGTGCATCAAACACACACAAAAGCAACCAGTCCAAATCAGCAGGCAAGGTCATAGATGAGAAAACAGGCAAAGGGATAATCGAGGTGCAAACAGGATGTCAGAGCCAAAACGAGGATGAGAATTAGGAACAGGAGTTGAGAAACTAGGAAAACCACAAACATGGGAAACAAGGCTTGGTAATGCACACTGAACGTGGCATAATACTTCGCAATATCTTTGCATCAGTGCAGTCCTTAAATAGCCCTACACTTCATTCACTAATTGAGAACAGGTGTGCCTTGTTCATGTGTGCCTCCTCAGCTGAGTTGGCCTCTGGCATGATTGTCCCTCCCCAAAAATTTTCATGGGGTTCCTCCCTTACTAAAGATTTGAAAATAAACTTTAGCATGGCAAAGAAAGTCTGAGAGTTATGAAGACATGGGTGTTCAACCAGAATCAGATAGTCCACCCATCTGCATGCTTGTCCAGCAATGAATGTCAGTACAAAGCTTACCCAGATGGGTTCAGGTGGCTTGGGCTCTTGGAGGTTCTCATGGAAGAGATCACACTGCAGCTTGAATCCCATAGGGTGATATAGTAGACTGCTGGGGGACTCCAGTCAGTCTTCAGATGAAAATACGAGGTGAGTGGCAGGGGCAGGGAAACCCGGAAGCGGTGTGGGATCGTGTATTGAAATACTTCCACTACACCCATTTTGGGCAAAGTATTCTGTCAGATGCACAAGAGTGGCGGATGTATGTGCAGAAGTGTTTGATTGAACAAAGTGCGATATGTACATGAAGTGCATCAAACACACAAAAGCAACCAGTCCAAATCAGCAGGCAAGGTCGTAGACAAGAAAACAGGCAAAGGGTCAATCAAGGTGCAAACAGGATATCAGAGGTGAAATGAGGATGAGAACTAGGAACAGGAGCAGGAGTCAAGAAACCATGAAAATCACAAACACAGGAAACAAGGCTTGGTAATGCGCACTGAATGTAATGTAATACTTCGCAATGTCTTTGCATCAGCGCAGTCCTTAAATAGCCCTACACTTCGTTCATTAATTGAGAACAGGTGCGCCTTTGTTAACGGTGCAGGTGCTGAAGCTCACTCGGCACGCATGCAGCCCAAGGCATGCCTTTTGGTGCACATGCCACAGTGCACAGGGCAGACATGGATGAAAATATTAAAACTTATGGTGATTTGTACTGGCAAAGGAAACTTTATGAAATAGTGGGAAATTATAATAACTTGGAGGTTTCAGTACATTGGACAATTTAGAGTTAATCTAGAACATTTCTTGTTACAGAGTGGTGCTTGAAAGTTTGTGAACCCTTTAGAATTTTCTATATTTCTGCATAAATATGACCTTTAGGTGGGTCATGCAGCTAAAGGTCATCATCAGATTTTCACACAAGTGTTAAAAATAGATAAAGAGAACCCAGTGAAACAAATGAGACAAAAATATTATACTTGGTCATTTATTTATTGAGGAAAATGATCCAATATTACATATCTGTGAGTGGCAAGAGTATGTGAACATTTGCTTTCAGTATCTGGTGTGACCCCTTTGTGCAGCAATAACTGTAACTAAACATTTCCGGTAACTGTTGATCAGTCCTGCACACTGGCTTGGAGGAATTTTAGCCCATTCCTCCGTACAGAACAGCTTCAACTCTGGGATGCACTGCTTGCTTCAGGTCCTTCCACAACATTTCAATTGGATTAAGGTCAGTACTTTGACTTGGCCATTCCAAAACATTCACTTTATTCTTCTTTAACCATTCTTTGGTAGAACGACTTGTGTGCTTAGGGTCGTTGTCTTGCTGCATGACCCACCTTCTCTTGAGATTCAGTTCATGGGCAGATGTCCTGACATTTTCCTTTAGAATTTGCTGGTATAATTCAGAATTCATTGTTCCATCAATGATGGCAAGCTGTCCTGGCCCAGATGCAGCAAAACAGGCCCAAACCATGATACTACCACCACCATGTTTCACAGATGGGATAAGGTTCTTATGCTGGAAGGCAGTGCTTTCCTTTCTCCAAACATAATGCTTCTCATTTAAACCAAAAAGTTCTATTTTGGTCTCGTCCTTCCACAAAACATTTTTTCCAATAGCCTTCTGGCTTGTCCATGAGCCAGTTTGCTTTAGCAAACTGCAGACAAGCAGCAATGTTCTTTTTGGAGAGCAGTGGCTTTCTCCTTGCAACCCTGCCATGCACACCATTGTTGTTCAGTGTTCGCCTGATGGTGGACTCATGAATATTAACATTAGCCAATGTGAGAGAAGCCTTCAGTTGCTTAGAAGTTACCCTGGGGTCCTTTGTGACCTCGCTGACTATTACACGCCTTGCTCTTGAAGTGATCTTTCTTGGTCGACCACTCCTGGGGAGGGTAACAATGGTCTTGAATTTCCTCCATTTGTACACAATCTGTCTGACTGTGGATTGGTGGAGTCCAAACTCTTTAGAGATGTCAAGGACCAGACAGGAGAGGAGATCAAATGCACTCAAACCACAGTTTAATAATAACAGGGGAAAAGGGAGCTGGGAAGTTCAGTGGCAGGAGGACTAAGAGGCAAGGAGGGCTGGTGGGAGCAACATCTGAGGTCTCCCATCCAAGTACTGACCAGGCCTGGCCCTGCTTAGCTTCTGAGATCAGACAGGGTCAGGCATTGTCAGAGAGGTGTGGCTGTAGGCTGACAGCACTTGGGTTTCAGGCAGTCTCCCAGCAGTAGTCCCTCAGCAAGCTGGAGATTAGGCAAAGGTACAGGAGAGGCAGGCAAGAGGCAGAGTCAACAGGACAGAAGGCAGATCAGGTTACCGGGGCTGGAGAGCAGACAGAGTCAGACGGAACAGAATATTGTCAGGAGTCAGAGTAGTAGGAACACAGAGCAGGTTATCACGCTGGAAGTTGCAGATGATCTGACACTGAGGCTTGGGAGTACTGCAGCTTAAATACACACAGGGGGGAAGCAGGTGATCGGCAACAGCCAATGACAGTCACTGAAAGTTAATAAGAGGAAGTGAGAGCGGGTGTGGCCGGTAATGCTGAGTGGAGATGTTACCTGAAGAGAGAAGCCCACAGGTAGGACCATGACAGAACCCCCCCCTCAAGGGACGGCTCCAGAAGTCCCTAGCCACAGATCCACCAAGATGGGTGGGAGGAGGGGGAATACCAGTGGAGGGTCAGAACTCCTCTGACCAGTCAGTGTCCAAGGCCTCAGGATCTGGTTCAGAATCGGACTCGGGGACAGTAGCAGTTGGCGCATCATCATTCTGACAAGGACCCCTTGGTCGACCCCTCCGGTTGGCCGGCTGGTCCGGATGCAGGCGATGAAAGGTGCTGATGAGGGTACGGTCTAAAATTCTCCCAGCAGGAACCCACTTCCTCTCCTCAGGACCATAGGCCTCCCAATCCACCAGGTATTGGAGGCCCCTGCCCCTGCGCCGTGACTTCAGCAGTCGCCGGATGGAGTAGACCAGGCCACCATCGATGAGACGAGGAGGCAGAGGAGAAGGTGCAGCTTGGACCAGTGGGCTCTCGTGCACTGGCTTAATCTTTGAGACATGGAAGGTGGGGTGCACTCTCATAGACTTGGGCAGTCGGAGCCGGATTACAGCTGGATAACTGGCTGATTATCCTCTGGATCGGAAATGGTCCGACGAACCGAGATGCCAGCTTATGAGACTCCACCTGGAGGGGTAGCTCCTTGGCTGACAACCACACCTTCTGGCCCACCTGGTAGGTGGGCGCAGGCGTCCTCTGCCGGTTGGCTCCGATGGAGTAGCTGATGACTGACTTGAGGAGGGCAGCGCGGGCTTGAGACCAGGTGTGGCGGCATCGGCGTGCATAGGTGAGGGCAGATGGGCAGGTGACCTCTCCCTCCTGGCTGGGGAACAGGGGTGGTTGGTAGCCATACACACAGTGGAATGGGGACAGTCCAGTGGCTGAGCTGGTGAGGGAGTTGTGAGAGTATTCCACCCACAGCAGGTGCTCACACCAGGCCCTAGGGTTGCGTGACGCCATGCACTGAAGTGCCTTCTCCAACTCCTGGTTAGTCCGCTCAGACTGGCCATTGGACTGGGGTCGGAATCCGGAGGTGAGGCTGGCGGTGGCCCCGAGGAGGTGACAGAATTCCTTCCAGAAAGAGGAGGTGAATTGCAGCCCCTGGTCTGAAATGATGTCCCTGGGCAGCCCATGGATGCGGAAGACCTGCTGCAGGACGATCTGGGTGGTCTCTTTGGCCGACGGTAGTTTTGGGAGGGGAACAAAGTGTGCCATCTTGCTAAAATGGTCCACGATGGTGAGTATGACAGTCATCCCGTTAGAAGGGGGCAGACCCGTAACAAAATCCAGGGAAATGTGGGACCAGGGTCGCATAGGCACGGGCAGAGGCTGGAGCAAACTGGCAGGAGGCCGGCTGGAGGATTTATTCTGATTACAGGTAGGGCAGGCTCGGATGAAGTCTCGCACATCCCTGCTCATAGATGGCCACCAGAATCGTTGGGCGAGCAGGTGGTAGGTGCGAGTGGAACCAGGGTGGCAGGCTAGACGGGAGTTGTGTCCCCATTGTATAACCTGGGATCGCAGGTCTTCAGGAACAAAGAATCATCAGGGCATGCACTGGGGCTGGGTTGGTCACGGAGGGCTTCCCGCACTCATTCTTCGATGTCCCAGGTCAGAGCAGCAACAATACAGGGGTCAGGTAGGATGGGAGCCGGATCCTTGGAGGAGGCATCATCCTTCTGGAACTGGCGGGAGAGTGCGTCAGGCTTGGTGTTGGGAGATCCGGGCCGGTATGAAAGGGTGAAATTGAACCTGGTGAAAAAGAGAGCCCAGCGGGCCTGTCTGGGGTTGAGTCGTTTGGCGGTGCGGATGTATTCCAGATTCTTATGGTCTGTCCAGACCAGGAATGGGACTACGCACCCCTCCAGCCAGTGACGCCATTCCTCCAGGGCGAGCTTGACCACCAGCAGTTCCCGGTTGCCTATGTCGTAATTGCATTCGGCCAGCGATAGCTGGCAGGAGAAGAACGCACAGGGGTGGAGTTTGTTGTCATCTGCTGACCTCTGTGAGAGCACTGCCCCAACTCCCACATCTGAGGCATCCACCTCAATGATGAATTGCCGCTCCTCATCTGGCATCTGGAGGACAGGAGCAGTGGTGAACCAAGCCTTGAGGGTGGCAAAGGCTTCGTTGGCAGCCGGAGTCCAGATGAAGGACTGTTTGGTGCTGGTCAAGGCGGTGAGGGGTGACACAACGGTGCTGTAATTACGAATGAATTTCCTGTAGAAATTAGCGAAGCCCAGGAACTGCTGAAGCTTCTTCCTGCTCTCTGGTACTGGCCATGAAGTCACTGCTGAGACTTTGGCAGGGTCCATCTGGATGCTCCCCTCTGCCACGATGTACCCCAGGAACACCACGGACTTGGCATGAAACTCACACTTCTCTGCCTTGACAAAGAGGGAGTTTTCAAGGAGATGACGGAGCACTTGCTGGACATGCTGGGTGTGTTCGGACAGGGTTTTTGAGAAGATCAGGATGTCGTCGAGGAAAACGAACATGAACTTGTTCAACATATCTCACAGGACATCATTCACCAGAGCCTGGAATACCGCTGGTGCGTTGGTAAGGCCAAACGGCATCACCCGGTATTCATAGTGACCGGTGGGGGTGTTGAACGCGGTCTTCCACTCATCTCCCTCCCTTATCCGAACCAGGTGGTAGGCATTCCGGAGATCGAGTTTGGTGAAGATCGTGGCTCCCTGGAGCAGCTCGAAGGCGGAGGTAAGCAGTGGGAGAGGGTATCGGTTCTTGACAGTGATGTCGTTGAGACCCCTTTAATCGATGCAGGGGCGCAGGGATCCATCCTTCTTTCCCACGAAGAAGAACCCAGCGCCGGCGGGAGAAGAGGATGGACGGATGAGGCCGGCAGCCAGAGAGTCACTGATGTAGGCCTCCATCGCCTTCCTTTCTGGGGCGGACAGAGAGTAGAGACGGCCCTTGGGTGGTGCAGTGCCTGGGAGGAGATCAATGGTGTAGTCGTAGGGCCAGTGAGGAGGCAAGGAAGTGGCCTTGGCTTTGCTGAATACCTCCCGAAGGCTGTGATAACACACTGGGACATTAGTGAGGTCGGGGGCAGAGCTGGCAGGTGGAGTATGAGGGGTTAGAGTGGAGGCTCGTAAGCAGGTCCGGTGGCAGTCCTTTCCCCATTCTCTTATCGCTCCAGTGGCCCAGTCGAGGTGAGGACTGTGCTGGCGGAGCCATGGATAGCCCAGGATGAGAGGTTGGCCAGGGGAACGGAGCAGGTGAAACTGATGGTTTCATGGTGGTTGCCTGACAGAGTCATCGGGACAGGGGTAGTGAGGCGGGTGACGGTGCCAAGGAGATGGCCATCCAGCACCCTGGCTGGAACGGGAGAGGATAAGCGATGGCTTTGCAGACCCAACTGGCATGCAAGCTCGGTGTCCATGATGTTAGCCTCGGCGCCAGAGTCAACCAGGGCAGCCAGGGTGTGGGTGGAATCCGACAGACAAAGGCAAACTTGGAGCATAGGTTTCTGGCTGGTGGAGGATTGGATGATCATTGAGCTCAGCCGGGCCCCTCCTATGTCCGGTGAGCTCGGGCTTCTCCGTGCGCTGATGACTGACTGAGTCTGGCAGGCCCTGTCTCGTCGACGGGTCTGGACCTGGCGGTCAATGCGGACGGCCAGGGTGATGGCCTCATCAAGTGTCGATGGTTGTTCGTACAAGACCAATTTGTCCTTCATGTAGTCGGCCAGGCTGTGCAGAAAGGCGTCCACCAGCGCCTGCATGTTCCACTTGCTGCGCTGGGCCAAGGTCCGGAAATCGATCGAGTAGTCAGCCACTGTTCGTCTGCCTTGGCGAATACTCATCAGTCCTCCGGATGCCTCTACCGCCGACGAGCCCAGGTCGAAGACCTTAATCATCTCCGCTGCAAACAGGGAGAAGGAGGCACACGCCAGTGTCCGGCGTTCATACTCAGCAGTCCCCCACAGGCGGGCGTGGCCAGTCAGACGAGTGATGACGAAGGCCACCTTCGCTGCCTCCGACACGAAGGTTCTGGGCTGCAGGTTGAACAGCAACCGGCAGCTGGTCAGGAAAGCATGGACTTGGGAGGGGTCACTGTCAAAATGCTCCGGACTGTCGACCTTGTGTTCCAGGGCATCGAGTGCAGCAGGAGCACCTCCCGGAGCTGGCCAGTCAGTGGCGGGTATGACAGGGGCTGATGCAACGAGGGGCGGCGATGGTTGACTCGGAGGAGCAGGGGGTGCTAGGGCGGTGAGCAGCTGGAGTGCTTGGTCCAGTCGTTGTTGCTGCTGCTGATGACCAAGCTGGATCAGGGCTGCAACGTCAGCAGACATCCGACTGACATCTCCTTCGGTGCGCTGCAGCCGGTCTAGGGCAGAGGGTTCGGGTGTTGACTCCATGTCTTGGTCAGATCGTTCTATCAAGGACCAGACAGGAGAGGAGATCAAATGCACTCAAACCATAGTTTAATAATAACAGGGGAAAAGGGAGTTGGGAAGTTCAGTGGCAGGAGGACCAAGAGGCAGGGACAGCTGGTGACATCTGAGGTCTCCCATCCAAGTACTGACCAGGCCCAACCCTGCTTAGCAGCTGAGATCAGGCATTGTCAGAGAGGTATGGCTGTAAGCTTACAGCACTTGGGTTTCAGGCAGTCTCCCAGCAGTAGTCCCTCAGCAAGCTGGAGATCAGGCAAAGGTACAGGAGAGGCAGGCAAGAGGCAGAGTCGACAGGACAGAAGGCAGATCAGGTTACCGGGGCTGGAGAGCAGACAGAGTCAGACAGAACAGAATATCATCAGGAGTCAGAATAGTAGGAACACAGAGCAGGTTATCACACTGGAAGTTGCAGACGATCTGACACTGAGGCTTGGGAGAACTGCAGCTTAAATACACACAGGGGGGAAGCAGGTGATCGGCAACAGCCAATGACAGTCACTGAAAGTTAATAAAAGGAAGTGAGAGCGGGCGTGGCTGGTAATGCTGAGTGGAGATGTTACCTGAAGAGAGAAGCCCACAGGTAGGACCATGACAAGAGATGGTTTTGTAACCTTTTCCAGCCTGATGAGCATCAACAATGCTTTTTCTGAGGTCCTCAGAAATCTCCTTTGTTCGTGCCATGATACACTTCCACAAACATGTGTTGTGAAGATCAGACTTTGATAGATCCCTGTTCTTTAAATAAAACAGGGTGCCCACTCACACCTGATTGTCATCCCATTGATTGAAAACACCTGACTCTAATTTCACCTTCAAATTAACTGCTAATGCTCGAGGTTCGCATACTATTGCCACTGACAGATATCTAATATTGGATATTTTTTCTCAATAAATAAATGACTGTGGCAGCAGGGGCGTGGCTGAGCATTGGTCTGTGAATGAAGGGCAGAGTCAGGGAAGGTGAGTGGTTGTGTCACTACACCTGTTGTCAATTAACGTGTGTTTGTGTGTCTCTTCCAGTGACCGCGCCCTATAAAAGAAGAGTGAGAAGGGGAGGTCGATAATAGCCTGTGTGTGTGTGTGTGTGTGTGTGTGTGTGTGAGAGAGAGAGAGAGAGAGTTTGAGCTGTGTGCTGAAAAGCAGCAAAAAAGCAATTCAGAACGCAAATAACCGCCTGCCGTGCTTCTGTGCTCTACCCACATGAAGGTCTTTCTACAGTGGTGCCGAAACCCGGGAGAGTGCAGAAGAGAACAGCCCCATGGAGTCCTTGCTGTTTAAGGACCTGATCCATGCCCTCGCCACAGCCCAGCAGAACCAGCACCAAGCGCTGGTCACCCTCTGAAAGGAGCAAGAACAACGGTTCAAAGCCTTGGTGCTGGCCCAACAGGAGGACCACCAGGCGTTCTGGCACCTGCTCGCATCAGTGGGGCCTGTGACCGCCACTGAAGCAGACCCTCCCCACCTCACCCTAATGAAGATGGGTCCGCATGACGATCCGGAAGCCTTCCTCGCGCTCTTTGAGCAGGCAACAGAGGCGTGGGGTTGGCGGGTGGACCAGCACGCAACGTGCCTCCTCCCCCTGCTGACGGGCGAGGTGCAAATGGCCGTGCTGCAGCTCCCTGCTGACAGCCGGCTCGTGTATGCGGACCTTCGAAGAGCCATCCTCCAGCATGTCGGCCGCTCCCCAGAGCAACAATGGCAGTGCTTCCGCTAGCTGCGCTTGGAGGAGGTCGGCTGGCTGTTTGCATTTGGGCAGCAACTCCGGGACATCTGCTGGCAGTGGCTGAGGGCAGACAACCATGACGCCAAGGGAGTGATCGACCTGGTGACACTGAAGCAATTTGTCACACGACTTCTGGAAGGAATGGCGGAGTGGGTCCAGTGTCATTGCCCGGTGCGCTGGACCAGGCAATTGAGCTGGCAGAGGACTATATGGCGACCATTCCGATGGCAGGACAGCGTGTCTCCTCTTCTCCTCTCTCTTCTCTCTCTCCCTCTCCCTCTGCTTTGCATCCCCGCCCCATTCCCCCACCGTGGAGGTGGGGGCTGGCTCCCCCCCAGCCAGCCCGGCGCACCCGTGGTGTCCTCCCGTTTCCACCTTCCTTGTCTGTGTCTCCTCCCCCCCAGGTGAGTGATGTCCATAACACTGGTGCAGACAGAGAGCCTGGGCCGGTGTGCTGGTGCTGTGGGGGGCCGGGACATCTCCAATGTCAGTGCTCCGCAATGGAGGTGGGCATGGTGGTCCGGGTCCCCGACGCACCAGAAACCGCCTTCGATTGGGCCAAAGCATATTGAATACTGGTAAGTGTCCAAGGGTATACGTAGCAGGCTTTGGTGGATTCCGGCTGTAACCATTCCTCAATCCACCAAAGCCTGGTGCAAGGTGAGGCATTGGGGAGAGCACAAACGGTGAAGGTGTTGTGTGTGCACGGGGATGTTCACAACTACCCTTTAGTGTCTGTCCACATTCTATTTTGAGGGGAAAAACATAGTATAAAGGCGGCGGTTAAACCTTGTCTCACCCACTCGCTGATTTTGGGGACTGATTGTCAAGGGTTTAAGGAATTAATGACGCATATAGTGAAGAGTGGGTCCTGCTGTAATTCAGCTAGGGAAAGCCCCAGAGTAGCATTGGCTGGAGAAGCTGTCACAGAGCCTTCTACGTCAGCACCACATTAGGGCAATACGTGGAGTGAGGAGCACCCCACCCCTCCTCCCTCTCTTGGGGATTCCCTTGGGGATTTCCCATTAGAGCAGTCATGAGATGGGACTCTGCGGCATGCATTTGACCAAGTGAGAGTAATCGATTGTCAAATTCTCCAGCCAAATGGAACGCCAGCCTTCCTCTAATTTGCTATTATTAAGGATAGGCTATACTGACTGATGCAGGACACTCAAACTGGTGAAAAGGTAACACAGCTGTTAATTCCAAAGAGCCACTGGGAATTCATATTCCCAGCGGCTCACTTTAATCCCATGGCTGGACACTTGAGGCAGGATAAGACACTAGCCCAAATAATGGTCCAGTTGTGTTGGCCAGGGATTCACGGGGATGTCCGTCGGTGGTGTGCAGCGTGCCGCAAATGCCAATTAGTAAATCCTGCGGCCATTCCAAAAGCGCCTTTGCGCCCTCTCCTCTTAATCAAGACCCCGTTTGAAAGAATTGGGATGGATCTCATTGGGCCATTAGATCGGTCAGCACGGGGATATCACTTTATTTTAGTTCTGGTGGACTATGCAATGCGATATCTGGAAGCAGTGCCTCTCCGCAATATCTCAGCACGCAGTATAGCAGAAGCACTCTTCCACTTTATCTCCCGGGTCGGGATTCCGAAAGAAATCCTGACAGACCAAGGCACTACTTTCATGTCACGCACACTGTGCAAGCTGTATGGGTTACTGGGGATTGCCTATCCGTACCAGCGTCTATCACCCACAAACAGATGGCTTAGTAGAATGGTTCAATCGAACTCTCAAAAATATAATTCAGAAGTTGGTAAGTGAAGATGCACGTAATTGGGATAAGTTGCTCGAGCCCCTGTTATATAGGTCCCACAAGCCTTCACAGGATTTTCACCATTTGAAATGTTATATGGGCATAAGCTGTGTGGCATTCTGGATGTGCTACGTGAAAATTGGGAGGAGGGACCTTCACCTAGTAAGAACAAAAAATTCATTACGTTCTCAACCTGCACGCCAAACTCCACACACTCACGCACTTAACCCAGGAGAATTTGCAGCAGGCGCAAGAATGTCAAGCCTGACTGTATGACAGGGGCACGCACCTTAGGGAGTTCACCCTGGGAGACAAAGTATTACTGCTCCCGTCGAGCTCCAAATTGGTCGCCAAGTGGCAAGGGCCCTTCAAGGTCACACGGTGAGTCGGGGACGTCGACTATGAGGTGAGGCGAATGGATAGGGGTGGGGCATTGCAAGTTTACCACCTCAATCTATTAAAACGTTGGAATGAGGAGGTCCCCGTGGCATTGGTGTCAGTAATTCCAGAGAAGGCGGAGCTGAGGCCGAAGGTTCAAAAAAGAAAATTGACATCGCCCACCGCTCCGGTCCCCTGTGTAGACCACTTCTCCCCGACCCAGCTCACGGATATAGCCCAGTTGCAGATAGAATTTTCCTACATGTTTTCGCCCCTGCAAGGCCACACCCACCTCATAGAACACCACATTGAGACGCCCCCGGGGGTGGTAGTGCACAGCCGCCCTTACCGTCTGCCCAAACACAAAAAAAAAGTGTTTCGGAATGAACTTGAAGCCATGCTCGAAATCGGCATAATCGAGTAGTCCCACAGCGACTGGAGCAGCCCAGTGGTCCTGGTCCCCAAGACCGATGGGTCAGTCCGGTTCTGTGTGGACTATAGGAAAGTCAACGCAGTGTCTAAATTTGATGTGTACCCAATGCCTTGCATTGACGAGTTGCTTGATCGATTAGGCGCTGCTCATTTTTATTCGACACTGGATTTAACGAAGGGATATTGGCAGATCCCCTTGACTTCTCTGTCCCGAGAGAAAACGGCCTTTTCCACACCATTTGGCTTACACCAATTCATCACACTTCCTTTTGGGCTGTTTGGGGCACCCGCTACGTTCCAGTGGCTTATGGATGGGGTCCTCTGCCCCCAAGCTACCTACGCAGCTGCATATCTGAATGACATTATCATCTATAGTAACGACTGGCTGCGGCACTTTGAACACCTTAGGGCCGTTCTAAGGTCACTGAGGTGGGCGTGTCTCACAGCCAACCCAAAGAAATGTGCAATTGGGTGGGTGGAAGTACGGTATCTGGGTTTCCACTTGGGCCATGGGCAGGTGCATCCCCAAATTAATAAGATGGCAGCAATTGTGGCCTGCCTGAGGCCCAAGACCAAAAAGGGGGTGAGACAGTCCCTGGGGCTGGCTGGCTACTATCGGAGGTTCATACCTAATTATTCAGACTTCACCAGCCCGCTGATTGATCTCACTAAAAAGGAAGCACCAGATCCGGTCCAGTGGACGGAGCAATGCCAACAGGCTTTCTCTAAGGTAAAGGCTGCACTGTGTGGGGGGGGCACTGTTACACTCCCCTGACTTCTCACCCTTTTATTTTGCAGACAGACACAGAGGGCTGGGGGCCGTTCTGTCCCAGGAGGTGGAGGGGGAGGAGTGTCCCATGCTGTACATTAGCCGGAAGCTGTCGATGCGGGAAGGCAGGTACAGCACAATTGAAAAAGAGTGCCTAGCCATCACATGGGTGGTCCTTGCCCTCCGGTACTACCTGCTGGGGCACTCTTTCACCCTCTGTTTGGACCACACGCCCCTCCAGTGGCTCCACCGCATGAAGGATGCCAACGCGTGGATCACCCGTTGGTATCTTGCACTCCAGCCATTTAAATTCAAGGTGGTCCACAGGCCGGGGGCACAGATGGCGGTGGCGGACTTCCTCTCCCATCAAGGGGGGGAGTTGGCTTCAGGCCGGATGACTCCTAGGCCTGAGTCAGGCGGTGGAGGTATGTGGCAGCAGCAGAGGTGGAAAAACTGGATTGACAAAGTAAAAGTCCTGCTTAGGTTTTCCTTCTGCCTATGCTCTCAACACAGGTGATTTCACCAATTAGCTCATCAACCTGGCTTAGGGGATGTGGTAATTAGGATCAGCTGGTTCATTGAATTGGCTGGAGCAAAAATGTGATAGGGTTTTTACTTTCTGCAACCGGGTTTTTCCACCTCTGGGCAGCAGGGGCGTGGCTGAGCGTCGGTCTATGAATGGAGGGCGGAGTCAGGGAAGGTGAGAGGTCATGTCACTACACCTGTTGTCAATTAACGTGTGTTTGTGTGTCTCTTCCAGTGACTGCATCCTATAAAAGGAGAGTGAGAAGGGGAGGTCAGGGCCGAGGGCTTGATAATAGCCTGCGTGTGTGTGAGAGAGAGTTTGAGCTGTGTGCTGAAAAGCAGCAATAAAGCAATTCAGAACACAAATAACCACCTGCCGTGCTTCTGTGCTCCACCCACATCAAGGTCTCGCTACAATGACCAAGTATAATATTTTTGTCTCATTTGTTTAACTGGGTTCTCTTTATCTACTTTTAGGATTTGTGTGAAAATCTGATGACGTTTTAGGTCATATTTATGCAGAAATATAGAAAATTCTAAAGGGTTCGCAAACTTTCAAGCACCACTGTATATGTAACCAATAGTTTGAGCAAAATGATTTAACACACTTAGAGTTTTTAACTATAGAATCCAGACTGTTGAATAATTTAGCAGCAGAATATTTGAAGGCTCTATAACCAGACCCGGATGATATTTGGACCATGTGAATGTTAGATTTATTTCTAGTGTTATAGTTATACCCTTCAAAATTGCAGATAAACATGTTCCTGAGGTATGATGGGCAAAATCCTTTCAAGCATTTGGATACAAATAGGCATTTATGGAACACCTATTGAGTGAACAGCATTTCGTGCTGCAATTTTCAATTTGTGTATTTAGCATTTCTAGCCATTTAGCATTTTTCATTTAGTGAACAGCACTCATAGCTGCCACAGTTTTTCATTATGTCCTCTCCTCTCATTTCAACAGAGCCACTGAGATAACATTGTTTGTTTGTTTGTTTGTTTGTAATAAGTTGTGGCCACAAATGAATATTCAGGCCACAAGTTGCTATGTCTGTTACAAACTACGTATTTAATGGACACCAATTATTGGTTAAGTTACAATGTGTAAATTAAGCCCGCCATTCCATATGTTGCAAGAATGTTCCACGTAATACACGGCCTCCAAGTAATTATTTCGCAGGGATGGGCAAAAAAGCCTATTCGCTTTGAAAATTTACTTCAGGTGGTCCATGCTAATGGTATATACATACATACATACATGTTGCAATGCCATTTTTTAAAAGCATTATTCCATCATGTGAAATATTCATCTCCGTGTTTATATTCCTGTGGCCACAGTGGTCCAATTCGATTAATTTCTCTGTCTCATTCAGTTTAAAATAAAACATTTGCCACAAATTAAGTATTTAATAGCCAAAAAAAAAAAAAAGATTTTGAGAAACTTACTGTGAGCTCAAAATATTCATTCATGGCACCTTATTTAAAATCAACACCATGTCACCTCACTGACTTTATACATTTCTACATAAAATGAAAGAAGAACTGAGGATAGCAGGGCCAGAGACTACACAAGAGACGATGCAAATTTTAAAACCCAATGTGAGGAGGTGAGGACCTCCTCACACTGCAGTAATTACATCCACATGCCATCGAAATAATATAAAAGGGCTCCAAATATCTTATGGAACAATATGAGAAAGATCAGGAAGAGCAGATGTGTGCTTTTAGTGAGACGACCCCATATTGTTTTAGATTAGATTAGATTAGATTAGATTAGATTAGATTAGATTAGATTAGATTAGATTCACTTTATTCATCCCACATCGGGGAAATTCACGTGTTATAGTAGCAAGAAAATGTCAAACAGATATTTCACAGATATAACAGTATGCATCCTGTGCTTATCATCAGCTTCCCCTTCTCTCTGCACACACTGAGAACCAGCAGTCTCACTTATCTGTTCTTCTTATTTCTTTCTCTCTTTCTTTTTCTTGTGCTTTCTCTTTTCTCTGTCTCTGTTCAATGTTTTTTTTTTGTCTAACTATACCTCTCAAAATTTTTTTCTCAAATTTTCTCACTACCTCCTTGCACTTCTGTCTTCTTCCATGATTTCTCTCTTGGGTCACTTTTCTTTCTCCCTCTCTCCATGCATCACCTGATCCTTCAACACCAGCTCCATAGTCAAGAAAGCCCAGCAGCATCTCTATTTCCTACAGAGGCTGAGGAAAACCCATCTCCCATCACCCATCCTCACAATGTTCTACAGAGGGACAAGAGAGCATTCTGAGCAGCTGCATCACGGTCTAGTTTGGGAACTGCACTGTCTCGGATCACAAGACCCTACAGCAGATAGTGAGGACAGCTGAGAAGATCATCGGAGGCTCTCTTCCCTCCATCACAGACATTTACACCACACACTGCATCCAGAAAGCCACTAGCATCGTGGCCGACCCCACACAACCCTCACACAATATCTTCACCGTCCTGCCATCTGGAAAAAAGATACCGAAACATTCGGGCTTTCACAGCCAGACTCTGTAACAGTTTCTTCCCACATGACATCAGACTCCTCAACTCTGAGGGACTGGACTGATTCTCATGGACTGTTGAACACACCACTCACACTGTAGTCTCTGCACAGTAGACAATAATGCGCTATTGCTTACATTGTTTACAATGTCTCTCTCACACACAAGGTTTACATTTCTTTTCATATACTACCTCAATCTGCACACTCAACTCTGCACTTTATGTTGTTTGTGTCATTTATTGTCTGTTTATTGTCTGTCTATTGTGTCATTTACTGTCTGCAGTGTTGCACTCGTTGCATTCTTGCACTTTGTGTGTTCTAGACTGTAGTCCTGTGATGTTTAATGTAGCACTATAGTCCTGGAGAAATGTAGTTTCATTTTTACTGTGTACTGTACCAACTGTATATGGTTGAAATAACAAATAAAAAGACCTTGATCTTGACCTCTTTTTCTTCTCCCTTGATTTCACATATTGTTCATCTCACTGACCATCTTTCTCTTTTTCTCCCCAAGTCTGCGAGCACAGTATGGAACTGAGGATCTCTTCAAGGCTCTTCATGGCAGTCGTGATAGTGAGGAGGCTGGTAGGGAGCTGGCCTTCTTCCCCAACTTTGGACCTCCAGAACCAGAACTGACGCCTGTGGAGAGGACGCTGGCACTCATTCAGCCTGATGCAGCCAGAGAAAACAGAGGCATGTGTCAGAAACATGTCTACTTGCATGGAAATACAACCTACAGGCACAAATATGCAGAGAGAGTGAAAGGGATATGGAAATATGTATACCATACTGGCAGTACATATGGGTGGGTAGGTGGCCACTGTGTTTCTGCCCGAGGATTCTCTTGGTAAATCTGAAGGGATTCAATGAAGGATGCACATTTCCAGGCTTTCTCCTTGCCCCTCCTTCTATGCCACTTTCTAAGGAGAAAATTAAACATCTCATCTCATTATCTCTAGTTGCTTTATCCTGTTCTACAGGGCTGCAGGCAAGCTGGAGCCTATCCCAGCTGACTACGGGCAAAAGGCGGGGTACACCCTAGACAAGTCGCCAGGTCATCACAGGGCTGAGACATAGACAACCATTCACACTCACACCTACGCTCAATTTAGAGTCACCAGTTAACCTAACCTGCATTGTTAGGGTCTTGCTGGGATTCGAACCTGGTTCGTTGGTGTGATAATCCAGCAAACCCCCACTAGGCCACCAGGGGGATGACTCAAATGCAGAGGCGTGAGGCGGAAGTAGAAAAAGAATCAAAAGGTTTATTTAAACTATATACACTATATACAGGGCAAAACAAAAGACAAAAAAAAAAAACCAAAGAGTATAATCCAAAAGAAAAGCAAAGTGCAAAAATACAAAAGCTAAGATGATCAAAAAACACAGTACAAAGGAAACTGGAGATAAACATAACAGCACAAAGACTCCGTGACAAGAGGACTGAACTCAGGGGTATAAATAGACAAACTAATTAAGGACACAGGTGAAGATAATTAGGCAATTAACACAAACACAAAACACAGGAACAGTGGCGGCCTCTAGAGGCCAAAATAAACACGACATGAAAAGGAAATAACAGCGGCCTCTAGAGGCCAAAACAGTCCTAGTCCTAACAGGACCCCCCCCTCTAGGAGCGTCTCCTGACGTTCCCAGGGCGATCCGGATGGGCCGAATGGAAGTCCCGACATAGTTCTTTATCAAGGACATCCCGAGCAGGAACCCAGCAGCGCTCCTCAGGACCATAGCCCTCCCAGTCCACCAGATATTGCAACCCGCCGCGGACCCGGCGGGAGTCAAGCAGGCGATTCACAGTGAACACAGTCTGCCCCTGGAAGATGCGGGGGGGTGGGGGGTTCCTAGGGGCAGGGGCATACGTAGACGTCAGTACGGGCCGTAACAGGGAAACATGGAAAGTGGGGTTGATCCTCAGAGTCCGGGGCAACTGGAGCCGGTAGGAGACAGGGTTCACCCTGCGCACCACCTTGAAGGGGCCAATGTAGCGAGGAGCAAGCTTGCGGTTCTCCACCCGCAGTGGAAGGTCCTTAGTGGACAGCCAAACACGCTGCCCAGGGCGGAAAGCGTGTGCAGGTCTTCTATGGCGGTTGGCCTGAGTCTGGTTGGTTCTGGAGGTCTGTATGAGGGTCTTCCTGACCTTGCTCCAGGTCTTGCGACACCGTCTCACATATTGGTTGACCGAGGGCACCCCCGCGTCCTCCTCCTGGTCCGGGAACAGAGGTGGCTGGAACCCGAATTGGCACTGGAATGGCGACAGCTTGGTGGCCGATGACTGCAGGGTGTTGTGGGCGTACTCTGCCCATGGCAGCCAGGTGCTCCATGATGTCGGGTTATCCATAGCCAGGCCTCGCAGGGTGGTTTCCAGGTCCTGGTTGAGCCTCTCCGTCTGACCATTGGACTGTGGGTGAAACCCAGAGGAGAGGCTGGCAGTGGCTCCGATGACCTTGCAGAACCCGTGCCACACTCGGGAGGAGAACTGGGGCCCTCGGTCTGAGACGATGTCCTGTGGAAGACCAAAGACTCGGAAGACATGATTAAACAAAAGTTTCGCAGTTTCAAGAGCAGAGGGGAGTTTGCACAGTGGTATGAAGCGGCAGGCCTTGGAGAATCTGTCAACTAAGACCAAAATGACCGTGTTACCTTGTGACTCAGGGAGACCCGTGATAAAGTCGACTGCCACGTGGGACCAGGGACGCCGGGGAATGGTCAGAGGATGCAGGAGACCCTGGGGATGCTGTCGTGGGTTCTTGGTTCTGGTGCAAACCTCACAGGACAGGACAAATGACCTTACTTCCTTCTCCATGTTAGGCCACCAGAAGCGTCTTTTCAGGAAGTCCAGGGTCCTCCGAGCTCCCGGGTGGGCGGTGAGAGGGGAAGAGTGACCCCACTGGAGAACCTTGGCCCGGGCTTGATGTGGGACGTACAAGAGGCCTGGTGGCCCCGTCCCAGGACCGGGGTCCTGGCGTTGGGCTCGTCGGACAGCCTCCTCAATACCCCAGCGGACAGGGGCCACAATCCGGGACACAGGGATAATAGGCCCGACTTCATTCTCCCTGTTAGTGGCAGAGAACAGTCTGGACAGTGCGTCAGGTTTGGTGTTCTTGGAGCCGGGGCGGTATGAGAGGGTGAAGTCAAACCGACTGAAAAACAGGGCCCACCTAGCCTGTCGAGGGTTCAGTCTCTTGGCTTGCTGGAGGTACTCCAGGTTCTTGTGGTCAGTCCAAACCAGGAATGGATGTTGTGCTCCCTCCAGCCAGTGCCTCCACTCCTCAAGGGCCAGTTTGACCGCTAGCAGTTCTCGATCCCCCACATCGTACCGGGACTCCGCAGGACTCAGGCGGTGGGAGAAGTAAGCGCAGGGGTGCAGCTTTCCTTCCGAACGTTGAGAGAGCACCGCGCCGACACCACTGTCCGAGGCGTCCACCTCCACGATGAATGGTTGGGAGGTGTCCGGGAGAACCAGAATGGGTGCCGTGCAGAAGCGGTCCTTGAGGTCTTTGAACGCCTTTTCTGCCTGAGGAGACCAGCCATAAGATCCACCTGTCCCTTTGGTGAGGTCTGACATGGGTGCTGCCACAGAACTGAAGTTCCTGATGAACTTGCGGTAGAAGTTAGCGAATCCTAAGAACCGCTGAACCTCCTTAACGGACTTGGGAGTAGGCCAATCCCGGACGGCCAGGGTCTTGGCAGGGTCCATTTGGAGTTGGCCTGTCCGTACAATAAATCCCAGAAAGGAGACCTCGGGAACATGAAATTCGCATTTCTGGGCCTTGGCGAACAGATTGTTCTGTAGCAGCCTCTGGAGAACCTGGCGGACATGGTGGCGGTGCTCCTGCACGGTCTTGGAAAAGATAAGGATGTCGTCGAGGTAGACAAAAACGTATAGGTTAATCATGTCCCTTAAGACGTCGTTGATTAGGGCCTGAAAAACAGCTGGTGCATTGGTGAGTCCGAAGGGCATCACCTGGTATTCGTAGTGCCCAGACGGGGTGTTAAAGGCAGTCTTCCACTCGTCTCCCTGTCGGATACGGATGAGGTGGTATGCGTTCCGTAGGTCCAACTTGGTGAAGACGGTGGCGCCTTGGAGCAGGTCGAAAGCTGTGGACATCAGCGGAAGGGGATATCGGTTGCGCACAGTGATCTTATTCAGGCCCCTGTAATCAATACATGGTCGGAGCCCCCCATCCTTCTTGCCGACAAAGAAGAAGCCGGCTCCAGCAGGTGAAGTGGAGGGTCGAATAAACCCAGAGACCAGGGCATCTTTGAGGTATTCCTCCATGGCCTTGCGTTCTGGCTGAGAGAGTGAAAACAGTCTGCCACGAGGAGGGATAGTCCCAGGGAGCAAGTCGATGGCACAGTCGTAGGCCCGGTGCGGAGGAAGAACGGCGGCCCTGCTCTTGCTGAATACCTCCTTGAGATCCCAGTACTCTGTGGGAACTTGAGATAACTCGGTGAGATCAGGGGGCTCGGCAGGAGACACAGGAGAGCTAGAGAGCAGACAAGAGGCATGGCATGCAGGGCCCCATTCCACAACCTGGCTTGTTACCCAGTCTATGCGAGGGTTGTGGCGAGTAAGCCAAGGAAGGCCTAGAATAACTGGGAACTCAGGTGAAGGAATCAGGTGCAGGGATATTTCTTCCTTGTGACCTTGAGACTGGAGGAAAACTGGAGAAGTAACTTGGGTGACTCTTCCATCACCTAACGCTTGGCCATCGAGGGCAGACACAGACAGTGGGACTTCAAGAGGTGCAGTCGGAATATTGATGCTTTGGGCGAAGTGAATATCCATAAAGTTCCCAGCCGCCCCTGAGTCTATCAAAGCTTGACAAGAGTGGACAGACTCACCCCAGGAGATGGAGACCGGGATGTAGATTCCTTGGCCAGGGAGTCCGGGAGAGAGGGTAGGCCCCGTCACAACCCTCCCTCGGCTGGACGGGGCGGTCCTTTTCCCAAGAGTTCGGGACATGATGCTCGGAAGTGACCAGGCTTGCCACAGTAGATGCAGCACTTGTCCCTCCTTCTGCGCTCCCTCTCAGATGCGGAGAGGCGAGTACGACCCACTTGCATGGGTTCTGGACAGTCACTGAAGGAGGTAGACGGTCTCCAGGTAGAGGTAGGGAGGCTGGGGGGGCTCAAGGCTTGGTGGCGTTCTCTCATCCTGTTGTCCAGACGAATAGCATGTGAGATGAGGGTTTCGAGGTCACTTGGGCATCCAATAGAGGCCAGACCTTCCTTGATGGGGTCAGACAGACCATGGTGGAAGGCTGACACCAGGGCAGTCTCGTTCCATCCACTTACTGCTGCGAGTGTTCGGAACGAGATGGCGTAATCTGCGACGCTTCCTCCTTGCCGGATGGACATGAGCTTTCGGGCTGCGTCGGTACTGATGTCTGCCTGATCGAAGACCCGAAGCATCTCTTCAGAAAACAGCTGGAAATCAAAGCACTCAGGTCCCTGTCTTTGCCAGATAGCAGTAGCCCAGGCTCGCGCCTTACCAGCTAATAAGGTGATCACAAAGGCAATCTTGCGGCGATCCGTAGTGTAGGTGGTAGGCTGAAGCTCAAAGGTGAGTTGACACTGGGTAAGGAACTCTCGGCACTCACTGTGCTTGCCGTCATACCTCTGTGGTGCAGGAAGGCTGGGTTCGCGAGGTGAAGAAGGCAGCATTGCAGGAGGCACTGGAGCAGGAGTGGGAGCTGGATCAGGAGCAGGAACTGGATCAGGAGCAGGAGATGCAGGCAGAGATGTCAGCTGTGCCAGGGTTTTCCCAATTTGCTGAAGCAGTTCCTCGTGGCGAGCGAGGGCCTCACATTGGCTGGTGAGCGTACGTCCATGAGCGTCCATGGTCGCTCCGAAGCGTGTCAAAGCTGCCATAATTCCCTGAAGGTTGGCCGGGTAGACAGTTGAAGCAGCCTCTGCTGAGTCGGTCATGTCGGAGTCTTTCTGTTAGGGTTTTGCTGGGATTCGAACCTGGTTCGTTGGTGTGATAATCCAGCAAACCCCCACTAGGCCACCAGGGGGATGACTCAAATGCAGAGGCGTGAGGCGGAAGTAGAAAAAGAATCAAAAGGTTTATTTAAACTATATACACTATATACAGGGCAAAACAAAAGACAAAAAAAAAAAACCAAAGAGTATAATCCAAAAGAAAAGCAAAGTGCAAAAATACAAAAGCTAAGATGATCAAAAAACACAGTACAAAGGAAACTGGAGATAAACATAACAGCACAAAGACTCCGTGACAAGAGGACTGAACTCAGGGGTATAAATAGACAAACTAATTAAGGACACAGGTGAAGATAATTAGGCAATTAACACAAACACAAAACACAGGAACAGTGGCGGCCTCTAGAGGCCAAAATAAACACGACATGAAAAGGAAATAACAGCGGCCTCTAGAGGCCAAAACAGTCCTAGTCCTAACATGCATGTCTTTGGACTGTGGGGAAAACTGGAGCACCCGGAGGAAACCCACGCGGACACGGGGAGAACATGCAAACTCCGCACAGAAAGGCCCTCGCCGGCCCCGGGGCTCGAACCCGGACCTTCTTGCTGTGAGACGACAGCGCCAACCACTACACCACCGTGCCGCCCAGAAAATTAAACATTTTATACAGAAAAATGTTAACATCCAGTCAGCTGTAGAGTCTAGTTCATTACTATAAGCAACAGTACTGGTTATACCTGTGATACTCTGAAAGAAAAAGAAAACAGGAAGTGAACTTGGCATATTCTCCCCGATCACACCTTGTCTCCCACAACTTTTCACTGGGAGTCTTGTTTTTAATTAGCCCCCCCCCCCCCCCCCCCCCCCCAAAAAAAAAAAAAATAGAATATTTGTTTAACAACATGCTGTACCCCATTTCTTATAGAAATTCCATTTTGAAACTTTACTCAAAAATAACTCTTCATATTTTACAAAGAAAATATTTACAATTCCTGATAAATCCCAAAGCCAGAGAAATACATTTTAAAACCCTAAATGGAGTGTACCATCCAGTGTTCTGTTGTGACAGCAGTTAATTATTGAAACCAGGAATTGTGTGTTTTGTGAAAATAATGAAACTTCTGATCACTTATTTTTGCAGTGTATGTCTGCAGAAGATTTGGGGCTGGACGGACATGACTGGCTTGACCTGAAGGTTTTTCGGTTGGAAAACTTTACTCGAAAGGACATTATTTATGGACAACAGGAAAGAAGACTTTTTGGTGAATATCATTATTATCTTCTGTAAGTTCTATATCCACAGATTGAAGTACATGAAGGTAAAACCCAGGTGTTGTGGATTTCATAATGAGTTCCTTTTTACATTAAAGCCATTCAGGTCACGAAAACGGAAAATGCAATTAAACTTTTAAACATAATTGAAGAGGATGAAAAAGCCCGAGCCTCATAAATGTGCTTTTCTTTTGTTTGTTTGTTTTATTGTATTTTATATGCACCTGTTCCTTATGATCTGAAGGAAACGTTAGTGCCAAGTTGTTTGTATATGGGTCCGTCTCAGAAACTGCTCTCTCATTTGGGACATTATGGTAAAAAAAAATTTTCTAATTGTACTTTTTTTTTGCATTTACCTAACACTCAGTGTTTCGTTTGTTGTGTTTAATAAGAATAAATATAGCATCTTGCTTTATCTGGCCTCCTCTGTGGAAAATTTTTTTGATTACAATTCAAATGCTTTTGTAAAATTGATTTCCATATAAAATAACTACATCATGAAGAATTAAAGCCCCTCCTTCACAGATGAGTGAAAATATTGAATAAATTTCCTCTTTTTGATTGCTTGGGTTAAAAATGCCAAGTTATGATGACTGAATTGATTATTCACTTAAATATGAATAATATGATACAGTTTGGGTATTTGATATGGCGAAATAGGACGCAATGGAAAAATCAAGAACACACCGGAAAGATGAGAATAACGGCGGTGGTAAAAGAACAGCGACTGTACCGGCTGAAGGTCGCGCGGGTCTCTACTGCGGCGCGCGAGCAACGGGACATCACTACCGCACCGGACGGAGCGCGAGGCGGGGGCGGGGCAAAATGACTGGCCATAGATTCTATCAAAAGTTCGATCTAAATTGACCATGGTTGCAAAATATTGGCCCAAAATACGCAAACACTACGAAATATGAAAGTAAGATGAAAAAGAAACATTCTATTGCCTTATACTGCAAGACTAAAACAAAATAAAACTGTCAAAACTCACCTTTTCAGTGATAACGTCCGAACAGATCACCCGCGTAACAGAAAGACCGCAAATGGAAGCACGATCAACTTCTAACTGTTGGAGTGGAAAATTCCATTCTACACATGCAAATTGTTAATGTGTGTCCTTCCCCGCACACAAATAACACGCTACGGTAAAAAATAGACCACAACTCATTTTATAGCTCAGAAATTCATACAAGCCCAGCTACCATCGTAACATATTCTGTAAGAAACATATTCTATACCTAACTTTCAGCTTTCGTTTTAAAAAACAAAATCACAGATTTATAACTAAATGTTTATACGGCGTAGTGATTTTAAGTTACTACTTTTGGTGAGGTAGTGACCTTGACCCTGAGGCTTTCCGTTTAGATCAAAACACACGATCGTATTGGTTTTGGGTTTGCAGAAAATGGAGTTACAACGGTGATCAAATATTTTGCATGATGTTTTATTACGGTTATGATTATTCTGTGAACGCACCAATCCTTAGGTGTATAGAGTTACAACTTAAAATACAATTAGTGATAACTGTAGACTTTTCAGTGGACTACAACCTTTTTAAGACCGTTTTTTTCTCCTATTCTCTACAACCTGCACTGGCTCCCAGTCAAATATCGTATCCAATACAAAATTATCCTGCTTGTCTACAAATCCCTACATAACCTGGCCCCTCCCTATTTATCAAATCTCCTAACTCCATATCAGCTACCTCTAAATCTTCATTCTACAGATGTCCACCTATTAGCAGTCCCTTACTCTCGGCTCTGCTCTATGGGTGACAGGGCTTTCAGTGTTAATGGCCCTAAGCTGTGGAATGTCCTGCCACTAGCGTTGCGCCAATGCTCAACACTATCCACTTTCAAAAAACAGCTAAAAACACATATTTTTAGCTTGGCCTTTTCTCTCTGATTTTTAATAATGTTATTATCATTATTGATTTCTCATGATTTTTATTATTGTTGTTCTTATTTTATTGTTTTGCTTTTTATTGTTTTTTTTTTACTGTTCAGTGTCCTTGGGTACCTTGAAAGGCGCTTATAAATAAAATGTATTATTATTATTAAAAGGGAATGCGATGTGGTCAACCATTTATCATGTCCCGGATCAAGCCGCCATTTTTCCACAAATTTGCAGAGTATTTGCCAAATTCTGAATAGAGTATTTGCATCAAAGATTTAGTTTTTTCTGTCTTATTTCTGTCATCATTTTATTTCAAATTAAAACCAACATCACCATTCAAAATCGTATAGTTTATTGACTGTGAGTATATTTAGTGGAGTACCCAGTTTCTGAGACAGACCCATATACAATCTTTAGAGAAATAATTCATTTTTTTTAAAAAGCAACAGTTAGTCTGTATTAGCCAATCTGACTTTACCCCGCCTACTCCGTGGTTAAATTCTCCTATCTGATTGGCTGATTGTATCCGATTTGTTTGTTTTTCAATTGAATTGTACAGGTTATAGGTCACAATAAAAGTGGGAAAAGTTTTGAAATTATTTATCTTGGTCTCAGTTTTTTCTGATGTAAAAAACAAAATAATTGTATTAGGGGGTTAGGGTTAGCACCCCAAAGGGATCAATAAAGTTCTATCTAATCTAATCTAATCTAATCTAATCTAATCTAATCTAATCTAATCTAATCTAATCTGTACAATTTAATTCCACTGTATGTGACTGAATACAACCTATTGATGCTGGAGAGTGGAATCAGCACCCTCAAACCAGAGCTTGATAGTCCTCGTTGTGGGTTTCACACAGCACAGGAATAAAACTGCTGCATCACACTTCACTCAGGAACAAAACTTTTCCTGACTATTTTACTGTCGGCTGAGGGAATTTCTCCTCACCACTGTCACCTCAGACCTGCTCATAAGGGATAAATAAATTTATTAGGGATAAAATTAAAGTTAAGTCTTTTAAACTTTAACTTTACTTCCCATGTTGATCATGTAACTCCTTTTGGACCACCATGTAAATAAGTGCTTGCACTTTATTGTATTATAATTTATTATATCATGTTTATACAATTTTAACAATCAATCGATCGATCAATCAATATTTTTCGTGAAGCTGCTTTGCGACAGTTTCTGTAGGTCAAAGCATAGATTTACATAGAAGACTAGATGCCTCACCACGTATTCCAGAACGTCCGCACAGGGCGGCCATCTTACCACAGACAAGCTTTTCCACAGAATTTGCGGTACACTGAGGTAAACTGAGGTAAGACCATTGAGGTGCTTAAATGTTTATACTCTTATCTCACTGAAATTTTGACGTATATACAAATGGTTTGATTTCTTAAAACATTATTAATGTGGTTGTAATTCTGGGTGCTTGAACATGCTAAAATCGTACCTCTGCTAACACTGGTTGTGTCCCTATTTTTTAAGCTTAGACTCCACCACATTGCCAAGATGACAACCCTTTCCTTCCAGAACAACAGCATGAGACAGAAGCACAACAAAGCAGTACTGTTTAAAGGGCATTAGCCAAATAAGTATACAGTGTAAAAATTTTCAAGGGGTATGAAGACTTACGCAAGCACAGCACAGCACAGCACTCACATTATGATTTACAGGAAATCAAAGTACTGACTTTGATGACAAGATGATGTGTGTGTCTGTGTGTGTTTTAATTGTAGATGTTTATATCAGTATGTTTAGTTTTATTTTAACTGCACATTGGAGCCTAGTCAAATGAAATTTCAATCTTCTGTGCTAACATATATTGACTTTGACATGATAATCAGCTTTGAATGTTCTTTTTGTAAATGTAAAGATATCTTTTTATCCTTGGAAGTATAACCACATGTGATTAATTAAATGCTTTTTTTGTCACAAACTACCGTGAGTTGCTGTCACTGTTTTATACTATTACTGACTCGGGCAGTGCATTTGTTATTATGCTATGATGTGAGTTTACATTTATTATTATGCTATGATGTGAGTTTACATTTGTTATTATGCTATGATGTGAGTGCATTAGGTTTTTGAGGTGGATGAAGTATTTCTGAAGTTTCAGAAGTGAGTAAGCTGTTTATTTAACTTTAGCTTCCCCTACGGCCCTATCACATGTAAAAATATTTTCACTAAAAATTGGAAATAAATTGTATGGTTATTTGTCCTAAGGCCGCAGTTATCCATAAGTATGCAGTGTTAGGCTTCTCACAGCATAGGAATTTCAGCATGCATCCTGTCTTACAGTCTACTGAAATATTTTCGCCAAGCTATGCGTATTTTTTAAAACATAAAATGATTATTCATCATTAATATCATAAATACATACTTCCATTTGTTTTTTTATATAACAAACCAAACCATTTGAATATTGATTGAAATTTGAGGAAGTTACGGTCATCTGAAAAGTACATATTGCTACCAACACAATGTAATGGGTAAGCCAGCTGTCTGAGGTAAGATGGCCAACATGTGCGGATGTTCGACTTTGTTGACGGGCAACGGGGACGAGGCATCTAGTCTTCTATGTAAATCTATGGGTCAAAGTGCGATACAAATAAACTAACGACTTTGTCAGTAACAGTTAGGCTGGGCATACACTGTGCAATTTTTGGCCCGATTTTGACACGATTTTCACTCGTGCGACTATTTTGGAGGATCGGGCCGATTTTTGGCTCAATCGTGCGTCTCAGATCGTGTAGTATACATGGGGTAACGACAAGCGATTAACACCTCACGACCTCCTCCTGATCGATCAGATGAAAATCAAACATGTTTGAAATCCTGGTCGCCCATCGTGAGGCTATCGCACTGTTGAAGCAGCCGATTTACCTCAACCGGTCACACTGCACATGCGCGAACACAGATACGGAAGAGAAAACAAACAAACACTGAGCAGCACTTCCGGTCTCCTCTTCTTCTTCACGTTTAGAGATGGGATTTATGGCTCTTTGATGGGATCCGCATCTTTGTGATCCGTTCTTTGAAAAGAGCCGTTCAAAAGACTGGCTCATTAGACTCTTTTTTAAAATATTTATTCAGTTTTAAGAAGACAGCGTCTAAAGAAGCCAGATCCCTCTGCTTAGACAGTGACATCAATATTTCTGGACATACCTTTTATATAAAGCAACCTAGACTTACATTATTGTAACCCCTAAACACTCATAAATAACCATTAAAAAACAATGAGGGCTTCAATGAATGTCCATGCAGAACGGCTTTTCTGTAAAAAAAAAAAAAACACTCAAGAACATAGTTATCAAGAACGCAAGAATATTTTATAGAAAAACACTTGTTTTACAAAAATATTTAAGTCTGAGATACAAAATAGATACAACTAGACAAACAGATAAATAAATTACACAAAAATAGAACAAACAAAATGACGATAGAATAAATTAAATGAACGTCCGTGCAAAGTAGTTTTCCCACAATATTATTATTAATATCACACAACAACATTATAAACTATCTGAAACACAGTACAGAAAAAGAACGACAGAAAGAACGGCTCCCCCAGCTCGAGACTCGGTTCTCATCGTTCATGCCTAGGAGCCGTTCAAAAGAATCGGTTCGTTCGCGAACGTCACAACACTATAATCACGTTGCAGTTCCGGTACAAGAATCTGGAAGTATGGAAGCACAGTGTGAGCAGTCAGATCGCATCCGAGCATCGGATCGTATAGTGTGAGAACAGGAATCGTAAGCTGCGCGCTGTTTACCCCTGCGATTCACTCGGACAGTGTGAGGCGAGCAGCAGCTAAATACCGCGATTGAAAAAATCGCACAGTGTCTGCCCAGCCTTAGTCTGTATTAGCCAATCTGGCTTTACCCCGCCTACTGCGTGGTTAAATTCTCCTATCTGATTGGCTGATTGTGTCTGCGTCACGTTGCCACAGTGAGAATAAATGAGAAGGCGGTCGGTTCCCCGCACAGATCTGGAAGGAGGTTCTTGCTTTAACAGTGATTGAACGGAACGGCTTCCTGCTCGCATTCTGTTTATTATTCGGCGTTTAACAGAAGGTCTGGTTTTTTTTTTGCGTTTTAAAACCAGCCGAAATGGAGACTTCTCAGATCCGTCAGAACTACCACCGCGACTGCGAGGCCGCCGTTAACAAGATGGTGAACCTGGAGCTTTACTCCTCCTACACCTACACCTCCATGGTGAGGAGCTCAGAGTGTGTGTGAGTGCGGTGGGGTTGGAGGTGGAGAGCTGGCGGAGAGGGTGTGGGATGTGTTTCTGTGCTTTACGGCTCAGTTGTTTACATTATTATTTTACCTCAGGCCTGCTACTTTACTCGCGATGACGTCGCGCTCGAGGGTTTCGCGCGTTTCTTCAGCGAGAACGCGCACGAGGAGCGCGAGCACGCGGAGAAGTTTGTGTCCTTCCAGAACAAGAGAGGCGGCCGCGTTTTCCTCCAGGACGTCAAGGTGAGAGCGCAGCGCTTTATTTCTCATCCCTGTATCTGACTCTCAGGAGGAGGCGCTCCGCCAGCAGCAGTGCGGGGCTTTCGGGTGCGTTTCGGGGTTAAAGGTCACATGTTCGTGAAACGTTAAGGTTTCAGCTTTCTCAGGTAGAGAAGCTGATGAAGATCTGAGAGGGTTGAAATGTTGAGCCTTTTTATTTGATTCTGTGTCACTGAGGTAAGCGGTGTCTGAGTGGGAAGGCTGTGTCCCAAGCAGATGTCCTGTTTCAGTGCAAGTGGCCATGCCCAGGGAAGCCTGTTCTCAGCGTCACTTTTTTAAAATTGTCCCTTTCTCTAACTTGGATGTTTTTTGAGAATATGTAGATGAGATTTAATTGTTTAAAATGTTTCTAGTTCTAAGCTACAGAACAGTGGTCCTCAAATGAAGATGGCTTTTAGGAATGAATTACTGGTTCCTGCTGTGAGGGTTTAAAATGACCTGAGCTCTGATCCTAAATCAGACCTGAAGTGGTGTTTGTAATGTGTGCTATAATCAGATGTGTGCCCTTTCAGAAACCAGAGCGTGATGAGTGGGGCAGTGGACTGGAGGCCATGCAGTGTGCTCTGCAGCTGGAGAAGACTGTGAACCAGGCTCTGCTGGACCTGCACAAGCTCTCCACTGATAATGGAGATCCTCATGTGAGTGCTGAGAGAATGTTAAACTGATCATGATTCCTGTTGGCTGTTGAGGGTGAGACTGCTCTACTTATTGCATCTGTTTTCATTGTCCATCAGCTCTGTGACTTCCTGGAGTCTCACTACCTGAATGAGCAGGTGGAGACCATAAAAAAACTGGGTGACCACATCACCAACCTCACAAAGATGGATGCTGCCAACAACCGTATGGCTGAGTACCTGTTTGATAAACACACCCTGGGAGGAAGGAGTTAAAACTGCCTCTGCACTGATCAGCAGACCCTCCATCATTAACCCTATGAGTTGAAACGAGAGTAACTTTGTCTGTAATCTTTCTCATGTGGAGGATTAAACACTGTCCATTTAAATGAATAAACACTGAGATGGGCACAGACCTGTTTAATTCTCTTCTTAAATCCTACTGATCTATTACTACCCCCCCACCCCCTATATAGGTTGAGGTTACGTAAATTGTCTGACAGTGTTGTGGAGGTATGGAAGTCCTTTTACTTGGTGTTGTAAATCAGATTACTGGCCTACGCCTCTAGGAATAAATGTGTAAAGGAAAAATACCTGCAGGTAAGCTGTAACTGCCCAATTCTAACTTTTTTTTTTTTCCATAGTTGGGGTTTTAAAGGGCATATCAGGTAAATTCAGGAGCAAGATCAATGTAATTCTATTTTGTATTAAACTTTGGTCAAATATATCTAACATTCTGCAGTGAGGGCTTTTTTTTTTTTTAAACCTTGTGCAATACCAGAGAAATTCAGTTGAAATCAAGCCATTTGAGGTGAATTCATCCACCTCTGAAAACTTGCCATTTGGATTTCCTGGCAAACATTTCACAAATCGGTCATCTGTGGGATGCCTCCCTCTGAATCCTGTCAGTGCTGGCTTGTTTGAGAAAACGACCTGGTGGTTTTCTGCAAGTTTCAATATTATTGTGTAATTATTAAAATGGTTAACAGATGTATTGGAGGGTGTAGCAACACAAATCTTGATGGGATTAGTACTCATTGTTTTCCGAAAGACCAGACAGAGAAATGGGAGCACTTGGTCTACACAGGCTGTGCACTTGTACTGTGCAAAGCTCATGCAGCTGACTTGTGCTTCTGCAGATAACATGATTCAGGCTCCAGACTCCCTTGGGGTTTTCCAGATGTGTGGGGTTCCTTCTCCCCCCGTGCTGTAGACAGATGGCCTTGTGCAAAATTGCCCTTCTGGATGAGTGTGTAAAGGGACATACTTTCATATATTTAAAAAAAAAAAAGCAACCTGAAATTGGTCCAGAATATGCCCTTTTAATAGCAGTATTCCACACTGAAGAGCGTTTAACAATGCAGTGCACTAGCCATAACCAACACTGGGTGGAGCCAATTTCCAAAAGTGGCTAACTGTGTCTTGAACATGCAGTGTAACTTCAGCAGATGATGGCTGCATATAGATGAGAATTGGACAACCGCTCCAGGAGTGCAGTGACTTTCAGGATTACTATGCTGTAGCTTCATACAAGTTATGAAGCAACTTTTGGGTATTTTACTCTCAATATACAATGGTGGACAGATTTTAAACTCCATTATTGAGCATGATGCAATTTCAAGTAAGGGTGTTCTTTGCATGTTCAAGCTGAACTTTTGCCCTGATGCATGGTAAATGTACCTTTTTAGTCAAATTGTTAATGTACATGGTTTAGTGTTGCATGTAGTGATTGTAAAAATTGCTGTTCATATTTTGACACTTCTCTGAAATGTCCAGACTGTTTTGATCAGTTATGAAGGGTCCAGATTGTGTTAACTGTTGAGAAGGGGGGGAAGTAGTGCACTTGGGAAAAATCCATCAACATGGGAAAGATAAGAGAAACACAAACCAAATGAGGGAAAAGTGTGTTGACCATAAGTCAGGGAATGGTAAAAAATTAACTCGCCTGAAAATGTCCATTTCTACTGTTAGGGCAATAAAGTGGACACCAACTGGAACTGTTACAAACTCACCTGGAAGGGGACCTGAGTGTATTTTGCCCCCATATATAGTGAGGAGGATAGGGTTAGGTGTAAAAAAAAAAAAAACTTGGGCTTTCCAAATCTCCAAAACCCCCATCAGACTCCACCTTCATGCCAACAGATTATTTGGAAGGTTCCAGAAAAGTATTTTCTGATAGTTAACCACAAACACGAGCACCTGAAGTTTGTGAAACGCTACTGCAGCTTTGACTGGACCAGTGTTCACTGGTCTGATGGAACAAAAATGGGGCTTTTTGGCAACAAACACTCAGGGTGGGTTTGATGTGTAAAGGATGGCTTTAATGAGTAGAACCTGATCCCAACTGTGAAATCTTAATAGTTGCACATACAACCCCGATTCCAAAAAAGTTGGGACAAAGTACAAATTGTAAATAAAAATGGAATGCAATAATTTACAAATCTCAAAAACTGATATTGTATTCACAATAGAACATAGACAACATATCAAATATAAAAAGTGACACATTTTGAAATTTCATGCCAAATATTGGCTCATTTGAAATTTCATAACAGCAACACATCTCAAAAAAGTTGGGACAGAGGCAATAAGAGGCTGGAAAAGTTAAAGGTACAAAAATGGAACAGCTGGAGGACCAAATTGCAACTCATTAGGTCAATTGGCAATAGGTCATTAACATGACTGGGTATAAAAAGAGCATCTTGGAGTGGCAGCGGCTCTCAGAAGTAAAGATGGGAAGAGGATCACCAATCCCCCTAATTCTGCACCGACAAATAGTGGAGCAATATCAGAAAGGAGTTCGACAGTGTAAAATTGCAAAGAGTTTGAACATATCATCTACAGTGCATAATATCATCAAAAGATTCAGAGAATCTGGAAGAATCTCTGTGCGTAAGGGTCAAGGCCGGAAAACGATACTGGGTGCCCGTGATCTTCGGGCCCTTAGACGGCACTGCATCACATACAGGCATGCTTCTGTATTGGAAATCACAAAATGGGCTCAGGAATATTTCCAGAGAACATTATCTGTGAACGGGCGGCACGGTGGTGTAGTGGCTAGCGCTGTCGCCTCACAGCAAGAAGGTCCGGGTTCGAGCCCTGTGGCCGGTGAGGGCCTTTCTGTGCAGAGTTTGCATGTTCTCCCCGTGTCCGCGTGGGTTTCCTCCGGGTGCTCCGGTTTCCCCCACAGTCCAAAGACATGCAGGTTAGGTTAACTGGTGACTCTAAATTGACCGTAGGTGTGAATGTGAGTGTGAATGGTTGTCTGTGTCTATGTGTCAGCCCTGTGATGACCTGGCAACTTGTCCAGGGTGTACCCCGCCTTTCGCCTGTAGTCAGCTGGGATAGGCTCCAGCTTGCTTGCGACGACCCTGTAGAACAGGATAAAGCAGCTAGAGATAATGAGATGAGATGAGATTATCTGTGAACACAATTCACCGTGCCATCCGCCGTTGCCAGCTAAAACTCTATAGTTCAAAGAAGAAGCCATATCTAAACATGATCCAGAAGCGCAGACATCTTCTCTGGGCCAAGGCTCATTTAAAATGGACTGTGGCAAAGTGGAAAACTGTTCTGTGGTCAGACGAATCAAAATTTGAAGTTCTTTATGGAAATCAGGGACGCTGTGTCATTCGGACTAAAGAGGAGAAGGACGACCCAAGTTGTTATCAGAGCTCAGTTCAGAAGCCTGCATCTCTGATGGTATGGGGCTGCATTAGTGCGTGTGGCATGGGCAGCTTACACATCTGGAAAGACACCATCAATGCTGAAAGGTATATCCAGGTTCTAGAGCAACATATGCTCCCATCCAGACGACGTCTCTTTCAGGGAAGACCTTGCATTTTCCAACATGACAATGCCAAACCACATACTGCATCAATTACAGCATCATGGCTGCGTAGAAGAAGGGTCCGGGTACTGAACTGGCCAGCCTGCAGTCCAGATCTTTCACCCATAGAAAACATTTGGCGCATCATAAAACGGAAGATACGACAAAAAAGACCTAAGACAGTTGAGCAACTAGAATCCTACATTAGACAAGAATGGGTTAACATTCCTATCCCTAAACTTGAGCAACTTGTCTCCTCAGTCCCCAGACGTTTACAGACTGTTGTAAAGAGAAAAGGGGATGTCTCACAGTGGTAAACATGGCCTTGTCCCAACTTTTTTGAGATGTGTTGTTGTCATGAAATTTAAAATCACCTAATTTTTCTCTTTAAATGATACATTTTCTCAGTTTAAACATTTGATATGTCATCTATGTTCTATTCTGAATAAAATATGGAATTTTGAAACTTCCACATCATTGCATTCCGTTTTTATTTACAATTTGTACTTTGTCCCAACTTTTTTGGAATCGGGGTTGTATTTTCATTGAAAATAATTACTTCATGATCAGGGATGTTTTTCTCTGAATACATGTATTTCAGGTGACACAGTGGTGTAGTGGTAAGCACTGTCGCCTCACAGCAAGAAGGTCCTGGGTTCAAGCCCAGTGGCTGGCAAGAGCCTTTCTGTGTGGAGTTTGCATGTTCTCCTCATGTCTGCGTGTGTTTCCCCCACAGTCTAAAGAAATGCAGGTTAGGTAAATTGGTGGCTCTAAATTGACCATAGGTGTGATTGTGAATGGTTGTCTCTGTGTCAGCCCTGCGATAACCTGGTGACTTGTCCAGGGTGTACCCTGCCTCTCACCCATAGTCAGCTGGGATAGACTTCAGCTTGCCTGCGACCCTGTAGAACAGGATAAGTGGCTACAGAGGATGGATGGACATTTATTTCGATAAATGAGATAAAAGTGAGATGAAGTGACTTCACCAAACGGTGGATTTTTTTAAAAATCCTTTTGGCTAATCTTTACAAGGGGTGCCAGTAATTGTGGAGGTCTCTGTACATGGGTTGTGCCTGTTGCATCTCTGGTGTTCAAACAGTGCAATTATTGTGCTCCAGGACAGAGTTGATGTAGGTGTCAACATTAGTCAGAGAGTTTGGGGTGGTTTGGGCAGCAAACGCATTCCAGTCTGTGTGCTGGAATAGGTGGGTTGCATCCAGTGTCACATCCACCTCATTAGATATGCAAAACATGAAGTGGTGGTCAGTTAAGCTCACTGTTCACAAAACGTTACTATCACTGGGGCACCTTGCTAGTCATTAAAATGCCCTACACTTGTGTTGTTTTGCACTCCTCAAATCAAACAAATTGTGAAAGTGATAAAAGTTTCTTCCTGGTTCCCCATGAAGTGATAAAAAAGGGTGAAAGAGCAAAGGATTTTACCAAAAGATGATGAGAAAGGTGGCGGCACGGTGGTGTAGTGGTTAGCGCTGTCGCCTCACAGCAAGAAGGTCCTGGGTTCGAGCCCCGGGGCCGGCGAGGGCCTTTCTGTGCGGAGTTTGCATGTTCTCCCCGTGTCCGCGTGGGTTTCCTCCGGGTGCTCCAGTTTCCCCCACAGTCCAAAGACATCCAGGTTAGGTTAACTGGTGACTCTAAATTGACCGTAGGTGTGAGTGTGAATGGTTGTCTGTGTCTATGTCTCAGCCCTGTGATGACCTGGCGACTTGTCCAGGGTGTACCCCGCCTTTCGCCCATAGTCAGCTGGGATAGGCTCCAGCTTGCCTGCGACCCTGTAGAAGGATAAAGCGGCTAGAGATGATGAGATGAGATGATGAGAAAGGTGGCTCTTGAACCTTTTGCTGCAGTGGAAGGGGGTGGAGTCAAACAACAGTCAAGTCTGCAGCAATCACTTTGGGAAAGGTTTGTAAATTCCCCTGATTTATTTTGTTTGTATTCACAAATCACTTTTCTCTCTATTGTCCATTATCCCATGATGTTTCGAAGTTCAGGAGATGCTTCAGTTCTCAGATGTGTTTTTGTTTACCAGGCATGCTATTTGGTCGCAGATCTGCGAAAATTTGCGGATTTGAATAAATTTTGAAAATTTTGTGAAATGCCAAAATACTCAAAAATCGGGAGAGGTGTCGACTTGCGGTAAATGTGCAAACGTAATATTTGCTATTTTGCATCCGATTCCGTGTCCCGTTCCGTGTTTTACGGACTGACCTCGACTCCAATTATGCGTGTGTAACGAGTTTGTGATTGGAAGAAAATGTGTCAAGCGTTAGTAATGTAGACAATCGGCGACGTGAATATATTGTAGCTCATTCTTGCTTGTTTACAACGTGGTAACCGCATTTCGAAGTTAGAAAGTGAATATTTTGAACAATGGCAAAAATTATTGATCAAAAAGAAGAAAACCGAGGAAGGGAAGTTGATAGTGGGTGCAGAGTGAAATGGAATTGGGAATGGTGTTCAAAACTGTTAAAAGTCGTTAATAATGTTAAAGAAATGGACACCACTGTGGACGAATATTACCAGAAAGTTGACATTGCTGGTAAATGCAGGTGCGTCTTGTGTGATACAGAGACTAACTGTGCTGATCGTGGTTGCGTTGCCCTGGTCAACCATATCAAAACAAAAGGACATGCACGGAAACTGTATGAAAAGCGGTCAAATCATCAACTGCCGAGTAATTTTTTCACTCGTCGCCGGGAAGATGCACAAAAACAAGATTTGACATATGGCATTAGCCCTGTTTACTTACAGGTCTTGGAAAAGCCTGCAGCTACACAGTCTAAGCATCTGACGCCATTTGTGGACAGGAAAGCACATATTGAGGTAAGAAACCACTTTTTGCTGAAGTTTTTGGCACTTTCCTCTTAACTGTCAAACAATGCAAAGAATATAATATATCCTAATTATAGAGAAAAGTTTCAAATTTAGAATGAAATGCTACTGATTTGACATTTTGATCTAGTTTTGAGTTACTTACAATTGCAAAATCATGAAAATACCTCACTAAAGTAATTTTATGCAGATAAAACTTATTAAATATTTAGATCTACTGCAGGCTAAGTTTAACTAATCAAATGTAGTTTAGTGTACATGTGAGTCTTTGTAATACACAATAGAACAGTTAGTGAATCTAATAGGCTATAGGCCTATATGCTTTTGCATGAAACTGTTAATGCTGTGGTTTAATGCTTCTTGAATTTAATATTGTACATATTGATATTAGGCGGCACGGTGGTGTAGTGGTTAGCGCTGTCGCCTCACAGCAAGAAGGTCCTGGGTTCGAGCCCCGGGGCCGGCGAGGGCCTTTCTGTGTGGAGTTTGCATGTTCTCCCCGTGTCCGCGTGGGTTTCCTCCGGGTGCTCCGGTTTCCCCCACAGTCCAAAGACATGCAGGTTAGGTTAACTGGTGACTCTAAATTGACCGTAGGTGTGAATGTGAGTGTGAATGGTTGTCTGTGTCTATGTGTCAGCCCTGTGATGACCTGGCGACTTGTCCAGGGTGTACCCCGCCTTTCGCCCGTAGTCAGCTGGGATAGGCTCCAGCTTGCCTGCGACCCTGTAGAAGGATAAAGCGGCTAGAGATAATGAGATGAGATGAGATATTGATATTAGCAGATATGTACTGTGATTTTTAACTTATGTGAAGAAAATTTAGTGAATGAACATTCCTATTCTGTGTTTCTGTGTGTTGAGCTCAAGTGGCCTAGTGTACTGAGAAGAGTTGTTTTTCCACATGCTGTAGTCGCCTTTCTGTGGCCTTGGCTGGTGATAAGCAGGGTGTCTGAGTTCCTGCACATCCCAGAGCATGCCAGGTGCACGCTTCAACAAAGCTTCATAGAAAATCTCGAGCCAATCACGTGAAGACGCAAGCAGTAAGCGAATGCCTTTAGAGTATAATAGATAACAGCCACTAAAACACAACTCGGAGTGCGTGTACTCTCGGCATCACTGAAGTTTTGTCGTCTTCTTCTTTTTTCCTTTCCTATTTTATATCTCTGTTTTATATGATGATCTACTATAATAAATAACTGAAAAGACAACTGCTAAGCATTCTGAAGTGTTTATTAGAAGTTTCCATTACAATTTGATGTCCCTGGGTGGGCCCTACACGTCTGATCTTCGGACGACGGGACACTCCCAAGGCCATGGTGCAGAGCTGAGAACTCGGACGAGAGACCAGACCGTCAGGGCTCACCGAACCAGTAAGTGATAACTTTGCATTCTTGTGTAAAGAAATTAGTGGAAACAGTACTTAAAGACTGATATAAGAGATGGACAGAAGTTTGTCCGAGCCCAGGAGGACTGCTAAGCTGTGCTACCATCAATATGTTTGCAGAAATGGATAAAACACAATTTTGAGACAATAAACCGTGAGTAGTTTATTGGGTTGTGTAAGAGAAAATCTGCCTAAGTGACGACTGGGTAACGGCTCACCCACTTGAGCGAGGGAAGTACGGGTGTGTGTTTCGACGGATTCACGTTCAGTGATTCGTAACTAGGAAAGAATTGAATCTTGCTCCCTTTGTTCTGCGTGAACAACTGGCCCGTTGTAGGAACTGGATAGAGAGGTTCGATCACAAAGTCGCCAAGACACACTGGTGTGCATGCAAAATATTGATGAATTAACAGAGTACTGTCCTCCAAATTCTGAAACAGAGAAATAGATCTTGTACACATGCGTGAGTTGTCTTTGAGGTTGTTGTGCTAAATGATATTTACCTTAAGCTAAAGTACGTGTCAGATAAATTGTTACTAATAAGAACATACCTAAAGGATTATTGTGTCGCATTTTTGGACATAGTCCAACCTGTTCTTCTTGTGATCCTAGTAGAAAAAAACTCAGCCAGTGTTGTCATAACCTATTGATATAACAGTGTACAATGGGGAACAGAAACAGTAAGTTAGGGAAAGAAAAGAAAAAGCAAGTAAGCCTGAGGCTACATGTGAGGCTACATGTGTACAATAAGAATTGGGTGTTCCTATGACAGCCCAAACATCCAGTTTATGAAAACCTCGTATGGCAAGGATTGTTTGGCACAGTTTGACATATGGGTAAAGGACTTAGGATTCCCTGAGAAGGGCAGTTTTCATCCCAGGCAGATAGAACAGTTGGAAGAAAAGTTGAAACGGAAGGAAAAAGAAGAGTCTACAGATAATGTTAAGTTCTTAGGGGACTGGAAGGCATTTTCTGCATGGAAAGAAGAAACACTTAAGAGAGAGTACAAAGGAGAGAAACAACAGGCAGGGCTCTCACCCTCTTCTCAGTGTTTGAAATTTCAGATGGACCCTGACCTGGAGTCTGCCCCACCACCCCGACACACACTGCCTCCTCAGCAAGGCGGAGCATCACTCCCACAAGCGCCTCACCCACAGAAAGGGGGAGAAGTCGAGACAGCAAAAAAAAACTGAGCCTCTGGAATCTCTACCAGCCGCCTCCAGCATCAGCGCCTCTCCTCGCTTCTCCGTCACACGAGATCCGGTCTTGCATATGGCAACGGAAGAGACACCCTCCTGGACCTGACCACATGCTCACCAGTGGGTCCACAAGGCCGTAACCTAAAGTCTGAAGTCCTTCATCTTCCAATGGTGGAAGTGGCTGGAGCTGACAGCGTGCTTCTAGTCCACAGACCCTGGACGACAGCAGATATCAAGGAAAGCATGGCTTTTCTTCCCAACATGAGAGAGGTAGGAGGAAAGAGATTTGGTAACGAACTGTTGATGTTTTGCAGAGAATTCCGAACAACCACCCATGAACTTCGCCGCCTACTCATGACCAAGATGACTATAGATTGGAGCAAGGTTTCCAGAGAGTGGCCAGAAGCCAACCAGCGGATGACAATAGGGAGTATAGAAATACCCTCACTGCTCTCTGTGTTCGTCTGATCGAAGCTTTTCCCTTGAACATAGACATGACTAAGATCAGTATATGTAAGCAAGAAGATGAAGTGGTGTCAGCGTTTCTCGCTCATCTCTCCACCGTGCATGAGAAACACAGTGGCCTGACCAAACCCGTGACCTTGGCTGGAGTGGAAGGCACTCCTGAGGTCTGGGAAGCGCACCTGCGGAACAGTTTCATGAACGGTATGAATCCAGCAGTGGCCAAGTCAGTAAAGCAGCTCTCTGTCTCCTGTGGGAAACCGCCAGCCACACCAAGATCGAGCAGTATGCTGTGCACACAGAAAGGCTGCTGAAGGAGAAGGAGAAGACAAAGTCAACACAAAGAGACCAAGACCTACACGCCGCCACTCTCTCACTCTTCTCCAGACTGCTCAGCCTGGACAAAGAGGAAGAGGTTGAGGTAGGGGCCGAGGCAGGATGACCTGGGGTGACCCGTCCTGGATAAAAGGCTCAACCTGCTACAACTGCAATCAGAAGGGACACATTGCTTGAGATTGTCTCCACAGTAGCAGCCAGAGGCCCCATGAGGAGTACAGCAAAGCAGAATGACAGGCGGACTCCGGGAACGGGCCCCGCACAGAGAACAGGGGAGGTAACACACACCACACACACACACACACACACACACACCTCTGATATACATAGACAGGAACAGTCACATAACATTAAACACATTAGTAGCAGCACCTGCATGCAACAGCAAGACTACACAGAAACGCCCGATACACCAGTCCAAATAGATACACCTGAAATTGCATTAAGTTTGTTAAAATACACAACTACTCCCTTGTATGCCCCTCACTGTATGTGGGCATGTGTTGATTTTTTTTTTTTTTAGTAGATTCTGGAGCAGGACACTCAGTCATACAACATGGGGTACTTCCAGTAGACCCACCGCTCAGCACAAATTCTATTCAGACGATGGGCATCTCAGGACGACCTGTAACCAAAACTTTCTCAGTCAACCTCCCGTCTAAAAGCGAGGGAGGAATAGTTACATCCCATTCATTCCTCATCTCACATACATGTCCAGTAAATTTGTTAGCACACAATTTAATGTGCAAATTAGGAGTAAATCTAATGTCCACTCCAGATGGACTAACTATTGAAGTAAGTGAAATGTGCGGTGTGCAGTATGGTCTTGGAAGCCCCCTGTATGTGTATGTCTGGCGGCTCTGCTCAGATCAACTCACACATACTCCCAAACACCTTGTACAGCTCGCACACTTGAACACCTCACCAGTTGACACAGATTATATGAAAGAGGAAGATTTGTATTGCACAGCACATGTTCACCAAGGGCAAGATGTAGAGTTTGAAAAGACTTGGTTTACAGACCCCCATGCACGTGAAAGATTGACCCTCAAAACTACATATTGGTCTAAACATTATTGCGCTGTGCAGGTCCATTTTACTCGTTGTCTGAACAGCTGCATCAATGTTCATTGCAGTGTTCTCAAACATGTAATGCGTGGCCTCGTGTCAGAGGACTCTGAGGTCGGCTGCTGCCAGCATGATTTCTTTGACATTGTTAATTCCATACCCCATGTCTCATTAGCAAAGCCACTAGCCGCCCATTGGAAAGATGTGGGGAAATGGGTCAAAAAGTGCGCAGCCAATGGCAATGAATGGTCCCAAACAGAGGACCCTAGTGTGTTGTTTTGCCAAAAGCTTGGGGTCTACAAACAAAGTCATGCTATGTGTGTGCATGTTAAGCCCAGCGTAATATTAGCCATTGATGACCAGGGTCCTGGGGACCCCGGCCATAGTGGCCTGTTTGTCTCTGTTTCCATAGCCATAACTCCAGCAGAGGTGCACCCCAAATTGGCGGGAGTTCCAAATTCCATCTGGGTGAAGGGTAAGCATGATGTCAGCCTAATAAAGAATGATGAACCAGTGGTGATCACCCCAAAATCAGATTTCAGGCCTAGACAGACCCAGTACCCACTCAAACCAGAAGCAATCACAGGTATAAGACCGGTCTTTGATTTGTTGCTGAAGGCAGGTGTAATTGTCCCTTGCCAGGACTCTCCAGTGCGCACTCCTATTTTTTCCAGTTAAGAAGGCAAGAAAACTGTCCCAGTCTGATGAGTGGAGGTTTGTCTAAGATCTGCAAGCAGTCAATTCTGCAGTTGTTCTGCACGCGCCTGATGTCCCTAAAGAGCGCTCTGCAGACCACACCCAGTCTGGGATTGCCTGACCCCAATAAACCATTTGTTCAAACTGTAGATGAAAAGAAGGGTTTCATGACCTCTGTTCTTTTGCAGAAGCAGGGGGATAGATTAAGACCTGTAGCCTACTTCTCCAGCAAATTGGACCCAGTGGCGGCTGGACTTCCTGTTTGCCTGCGTGCAGTTGCTGCAGCTGAAAAGGCAGTAACTGCTTCCAGAAATATTGTGGGGTATTCTAACCTCACCCTTTTGGTTCCACATGCTGTCTCCCTGCTTCTGTTGGAGAAAAAGACGTCACATTTGTCAACACAGAGATGGTTAAAGTATAACGCTGTCATAGTTGATATGCCAAACATCATTGTGAAACATTGTTCTGTTTTGAATCCTGCCTCTCTTCTCCCTACAGAGGACGATGGAGAGCCACATGAATGTGTCGCTCTCGCTAACGATTTTTGTTCCCCCAGGGCAGACTTAAAGAGCGACCATTTGGAAAATCCAGACATGGTCCTCTATGTGGATGGTTCAGCCTCCAGGGACCCGGAGATGGGAAAGAACAAAGTAGCTTTTGCCGTAGTCTCAGATCACGAGGTCCTCAAGGCATCATGTCTGTCCTCAAACCTGTCGGCGCAGGCCACAGAGCTCTGTGCCCTCATAGAGGCATGCAAATTGGCTGCAGGGCAAACTGTCAATATTTTTAAGGACACTAGGTATGCATTTGGTGTTGTGCACGATTTTGGCACCATTTGGAAACACAGAAATTTTCTCACTAGCACAGGATCTCCCATTGCACATCATAAACTAGTCTCTGAGTTGTTGGATGCTATTCTACTCCCTAGATCAATTGCTGTGTGTAAGTGTGCTGCCCATACTAACAATACTGATCTTGTGTCTCAAGGAAATGCCAGGGTGGACACAGCAGCTAAGTGTGCAGCCTCAGCTTCCAGTTCACCCTCTAACCTTGCTTTTTCTCAGGTTTACACCCCCTGTTTACAGCTAGCGGACCTTCAGAGCACTGCCACCCAGGACAAGAGACGAGTCTGGAAACAGGCCGGCTGCATCTTTGCAAACTTGGTCTGGATTTGTCCCTCGGGCCATCCCTGTCGACCAAAACACATGTTCCCTTTCTATGCAAAATTGGCCCATGGGCTCACCCATGTGTCAAAAGGGGGGATGGTAGCAGAAGTAACAAAGAGATGGTTCACAAAGGGATTTTCAAATTATGCTGTGAAATTTTGCAAGCAATGCTTGATATGTGCACAACATAATGCAGGTCAAGGTATCAGACTAACTCAAGCAGCACACCCAATACCAGACAAACCATTTGATCATCTCCAAATGGACTTCATTGAACTGACACTTAGTGAGGGAAAATGGGTCCCTTAAAAATAAACTAAGCAAAGCTTGTGCAGAAACAGGGTGAGGATGGACAAATGTCCTCCCTGTAGTACTCACACAAATGAGGATGCAAACTATGCCTAAACATGGGTTAAGCCCATTTGAAATTCTGTTTGGATGAGTACCCAACACGGGGATAGGGCCAGCCCAAGGAACACTGCCGGACACCACACTGTGTGATGATGCAATGTTGAATTACTGTGCAGTGCTGTCCTCTGCTTTGAAATCTATCCACAAACAGGTAAAAGAAGCACTTCCCAAGCCCGCTGAGGGACCTCTGCATGATCTACAACCAGGGGATTGGATAGTGGTGAAGGACTTCTGACGAACCAAGTGGAACAAGCCACAGTGGAATGGCCCATTCCAGGTCCTGCTCACAACCCCAACGGCAGTGAAGGTCACAGGCAGAGTGACGTGGATCCACGCTAGCCACTGCAGGAGGGTTCCTGAACCAGCTGAGTAGGAGGAAAAGGAAGGCCTAAGTGACCCGGACGCTGCCTAAAGCACACGAGGAAGAAAGGCACCACTGCATAGAACAGTGCAAGTATTATATCAATCACACACGCACCCTCAATCAAGTCAAAAAGTCAAAGTCCTTCCCACGCTTGTGTTGAGCTCAAGTGGCCTAGTGTACTGAGAAAAGTTGTTTTTCCAATGCTGTAATCGCCTTTCTGTACCCTTGGCTGGTGATAAGCAGGGTGCCTGAGTTCTCCCTAGCCACTCATTCACCTGCACATCCCAGAGCACGCCAGGTGCACACTTTAACAAAGCTTCATAGAAAATCTTGAGCCAATCACGTACAGATGCGAGCAGTAAGCAAATGCCTTTAGAGTATAATAGATAACAGTCACTAAGACACAACTTAGCGTGCATACTCTCGGCATCACTGAAGTGGTGTCTTCTTCTTCTTCTTCTTCTTCTTTTTCCTTTCCTGTTTTATATCTGTTTTATATGATCTACTATAATAAATAACTGAAAAGACAACAGCTAAGCGTTCTGAAGTGTTTATTAGAAGTTTCCATTACACAGCAGATGCTTTTTTGTTGTTGGCTCCTTTGATCTCAATAGATCATGGTGATCTGCGCCAGGGATCATCCATCAGTTGTCGAATTGCAGCACCTAGTCTGACTGTATAGGCCAATGCGTGAGCGTGAGCAGATGCACTGTCGCAACAAAGCCACGAGTGCTTTGGATCAGCAGATGCTTTTTTTTTTTGTTGGCTCTGTCGATCTCGAAAGATCATGGTGATCTGCGCCAGGGGTCATCCATCAGTTGTCGAGTTGCAGCACCTAGTATGATTGTATAGGCCGATGTGTGAGCGTGAGCAGATGCACTGTCGCAACGAAGCCATGAGTGCTTTGGATCAGCAGATAAACTGTCGCAACAAAGCCGTGAATGCTTTGGCTCAGCAGATACACTGTCGCAGCAAAGCCGCGAATGCTTTGAATCAGAAGATACGCTGTCGCAACGAAGCCACAAATGCTTTGGATCAGCAGATACGCTGTTGCAATAAAGACGCAAATGCTTTGGATCAGCAGATACACTGTCACAACAAAGCCGTGAATGCTTTGGCTCAGCAGATACACTGTGTCAGCAAAGCCGCGAATGCTTTGAATCAGAAGATATGCTGTCGCAACGAAGCCACAAATGCTTTAGATCAGCAGATACGCTGTCGCAACAGAGCCGCGAATGCTTCGGATCAGCAGATACACTGTTGCAACAAAGCCGCGAATGCTTTGGCTGAGCAGATACACTGTCACAGCAAAGCCATGAATGCTTTGGATCAGTAGATATGCTGTCGCAACAAAGCCGCAAATGCTTTGAATCAGAAGATACACTGTTGCAACGAAGCCACAAATGCTTTGGATCAGCAGATACGCTGTCGCAACGGAGCCGCGAATGCTTCGGATCAGCAGATACACTGTTGCAACAAAGCCGCGAATGCTTTGGCTGAGCAGATACGCTGTCACAGCAAAGCCGTGAATGCTTTGGATCAGTAGATACGCTGTCGCAACAAAGCCGCAAATGCTTTGGATCAGTAGATACGCTGTCGCAACAAAGCCGTGAATGCTTTGGATCAGCAGATACGCTGTCGCAACAAAGCCGCAAATGGTTTGGATCAGCAGATACGCTGTCGCAGTGAAGCCGTGAATGCTTTTGACTGAAAGATTCGCTGTTGGAATGGCCATGTAACCTCTTCCACTCCATGTATAAGCCATTACCATAAGCGTTTGCCTCTTCAAAAATTGTCCACGACTGTTGATGTTACCAGTTCCGCTCCTGTGAGAGTAAACTCTGTGTCGCAGTGAGCTCTGTGTTGTTCTGAGGTCCGTGTCGTTCTGAGCGCAGTGAAAGGAATCCTTTTGAGTAATTGGAATGAGGAGCTCCTCCTCCATGCAAATCCAGCGAACCAATGAACATTCATTACGTAATCTTATGTAAAATAAGAACCCGTGATGAATGTTCATTGGTTCGCTGGATTTGCATGGAGGAGGAGCTCCTCATGCTCCACCTAATTTTTGTCTCTCTTTTGTTTGTTGTGTATGTCTTGTTTTAAAGTATGAAGTGTCTGAGTTGTTGAAGAGACGAGACAAAATGTGACGAAATCCTATATTTTCTTAAACTGACTGTAAATCCGTGTGGATAGTGAAAGTGACAGAGATGTAAATTATCCTGCCGTCTCTCACTCACTTCATACTGATTTGAATGTGTCCTTGCTAAACCGGTCCCTGTCACGGCACGAAAGACGTCATACACATCTGGGAAAGTACCAGAAATCCCTCCAGCACACTGACGGCTACACCAGCGTTAGAGAGGATGGTGAATAAGGGTGGCAGCTTTAGCAAACGTGTACAAACTGGTTCTCTACAATTTTAACAAGCATCAGAAAAGTTGTATGTGTGTGTGGGTGTACAGTTTAAACTCTGAGGTTCTGACCTACAGTCCATCAGGTCGACCCTGAGGAAATTGTTGAGTGCACACAGAAATCCCTCCTCTACTTCACCGGATATCAACACTTTTATTAATTAATTACTCACAAAAGCCTCAACACAGGTCATCTTCTTCACAAACATCCTGTTTGTGTAAAGTTTGTGTAAACTGATTGACTTCAAATCGTACAGCTGTCAGTGAATATCTGTGATTTTATCTACAGATTATACTGTGGAGTTTAAATCACTCGATTATTTCAGTTACACACCAATTTTAATGACCATTTTGTGAAATTAATTAACGCAAATCAACACAAATCCATAAATCAAGACAAATAAGACCAGTCATTTAATTAAGACAAAAGAAATGGCACCCTAAAAAAGGAGAAGGGACTGTAATGGCCCAGCTGTGTTTACAGTGATTTACAGGGTGGGGAAAGTTTTCAACACATTAACTCTGTTGTCTTGAACATGTTTCCAATGCAGCTGTTCACATCAAATGTAGAACTCTGTCGAACAAAAATTAAACTTTTCACTGCCCCATGTTTGTCTCTGTGTACGGCTCTAAAAATACAATCCCTACAGTGAAGTTGAGAGGAGGAAGGTATGGGGCTCTTTCTCTTCTCGTGGTACAGACATAATCCAAAACACTGAAGGGAAGATGAATAGAGCCATGCACCAGAAAATCCTTGTCGTAATGAATACCATTACACGGTGTATTAAGTGGAATTAAACACAAAGTAAACACACAATTTTTTCAGAATGATTTAATTATTTTTATTTTCCATGAAAATAAATTAAATTTTCCTTCACATGGCCTGAAAACTGTTTGGGTGTCCTCCTGTGCAAACGTGAAACTCCATGAAAAAATTTCCAACAGGCAACTTCACCATGAATTCGTGAATTACTCTTCTCCAAATGCATCCCATAGTAATGAGGCCATGTGTTCTTCCATACCATGTGCATGTCAGCCCAAGATGGTTACAAGCTTTGCTTGATGTGTATGTGATTTCAATGAAGCCACGAATTCTTTGGCTCCACGCAAGTGCCATGCTAACAGCGCCTGGAGAGCAGTTGTGAGTTCAGTGCTTCACTCAAGGGCACCTCAGCCCAAGGCCGTCCCATATTAACCTAACCGCATGTCATTCCAATACTTTTGGAGATGATTGTATGAATATTTATGCCTATAACTAAAAAAAAATTCTTTCAAAAATTCTGACAGGTTAGTGCATGTTATAAATAAGACAATTTTTTTCATAAAGCTTTTATTTTGATTCAATATTACTGTTAGCAACAATAACAATAAATTTGATTATACTTAACACAGCCGGAGAACTGTTTCACAATGCTCCTGTGAGGTTGAGAAGATCAACAAAAATGTTCCTCAGAGAACCATCTCAATGGAGCCTTGAGTGCTTTGGATCAGCAGATGCGCTGTCGCGATGAAGCTGCAAATGCTTTGGATCAGTAGATACAGTGGTGCTTGAAAGTTTGTGAACCCTTTAGAATTTCCTATATTTCTGCATAAATATGACCTAAAACATCATCAGATTTTCATACAAATCCTAAAAGTAGATAAAGAGAACCCAGTTAAACAAATGAGACAAAAATATTATACTTGGTCATTTATTTATTGAGGAAAATGATCCAATATTACATATCTGTGAGTGGCAAAAGTATGTGAACCTTTGCTTTCAGTATCTGGTGTGACCCCCTTGTGCAGCAAAAACTGCAACTAAATGATTGCGGTAACTGTTGATCAGTCCTGCACACCGGCTTTGAGGAATTTAGCCCATTCCTCCATACAGAACAGCTTCAACTCTGGGATGTTGGTGGGTTTCCTCACATGAACTGCTTGCTTCAGGTCCTTCCACAACATTTCCATTGGATTAAGGTCAGGACTTTGACTTGGCCATTCCAAAATATTAACTTTATTCTTTTTTAACCATTTTTTGGTAGAACGACTTGTGTGCTTAGGGTCGTTGTCTTGCTGCATGACCCACCTTCTATTGAGATTCAGTTCATGGACAGATGTTCTGATATTTTCCTTTAGAATTCGCTGGTATAATTCAGAATTCATTGTTCCATCAATGATGGCAAGCCATCCTGGCCCAGATGCAGCAAAACAGGCCCAAACCATGATACTACCACCACCATGTTTCACAGATGGGATAAGGGTCTTATGCTGGAATGCAGTGTTTTCCTTTCACCAAACATAACACTTCTCATTTAAACCAAAAAGTTCTATTTTGTTCTCATCCGTCCACAAAACATTTTTCCAATAGCCTTCTGGCTTGTCCACATGATCTTTAGCAAACTGCAGATGAGCAGCAATGTTCTTTTTGGAGAGCAGTGGCTTTCTCCTTGCAACCCTGCCATGCACACCATTGTTGTTCAGTGTTCTCCTGATGGTGGACTTATGAACATTGGCTAATGTTAATGTGAGAGAGGCCTTCAGTTGCTTAGAAGTTACCCTGGGGTCCTTTGTGACCTCGCCGACTATTACACGCCTTGCTCTTGGAGTGATCTTTGTTGTTCGGCCACTCCTGGGGAGTGTAACAATGGTCTTGAATTTCCCCCATTTGTACACAATCTGTCTGACTGTGGATTGGTGGAGTCCAAACTCTTTAGAGATGGTTTTGTAACCTTTTCCAGCCTGATGAGCATCAACAACACTTTTTCTGAGGTCCTCAGAAATCTCCTTTGTTTGTGCCATGATACACTTCCACAAACATGTGTAGTGAAGATCAGACTTTGATAGATCCCTGTTCTTTAAATAAAACAGGGTGCCCACTCACACCTGACTGTCACCCCATTGATTGAAAACACCTGACTCTAATTTCACCTTCAAATTAACTGCTAATCCTAGAGGTTAACATGCTTTTGCCACTCACAGATATGTAATAATCTATTATTTTCCTCAATAAATAAATGACCAAGTACAATATTTTTGTCTCATTTGTTTAATTGAGTTCTCTTTGTCTATTTTAGGACTTTTTTTTGAAAATCTGATGTTGTTTTAGGTCATATTTATGCAGAAATATAGACAATTCTAAAGGGTTCACAAACTTTCAAGCACCACTGTACGCTGTTGCAATAAAGCCGTGAATGCTTTGGATGAGTAGATAGACTGTCTCAACGAAGCCGTGAATGCTGTGGATGAGCAGATAGATTGTCTCAACGAAGCCATGAATGCTTTGGATCAGCAGATACACTGTCTCAACGAAGCCGTGAATGCTTTGGATGAGCAGATAGACTGGCTCAATGAAGCCATGAATGCTTTGGATCAGCAGATACGCTGTCTCAACGAAGCCGTGAATGCTTTGGATGAATAGATACGCTGTCTCAACAAAGCCGTGAATGCTTTGGATGAGCAGATAGACTGGCTCAACGAAGCCGTGAATGCTTTGGATCAGCAGATACGCTGTCTCAACAAAGCCGTGAATGCTTTGGATGAATAGATACGCTGTCTCAACAAAGCCGTGAATGCTTTGGATGAGCAGATAGACTGGCTCAATGAAGCCATGAATGCTTTGGATCAGCAGATACGCTGTCTCAACGAAGCCGTGAATGCTTTGGATGAACAGATACGCTGTCTCAACAAAACCATGAATGCTTTGGATGAGCAGATAGACTGGCTCAACGAAGCCATGAATGCTTTGGATCAGCAGATACGCTGTCTCAACGAAGCCGTGAATGCTTTGGATCAGCAGATACGCTGTCTCAACGAAGCCGTGAATGCTTTGGATCAGCAGATATGCTGTCTCAGTGAAGCCATGAATGCTTTGGATGAGCAGATAGACTGGCTCAATGAAGCCATGAATGCTTTGGATCAGCAGATACGCTGTCTCAACGAAGCCGTGAATGCTGTGGATGAGCAGATAGACTGGCTCAACAAAGCCGTGAATGCTTTGGATGAGCAGATAGACTGGCTCAACGAAGCCATGAATGCTTTGGATCAGCAGATATGCTGTCTCAACGAAGCCGTGAATGCTGTGGATGAGCAGATAGACTGGCTCAACGAAGCCGTGAATGCTTTGGCTGAGCAGATAGACTGGCTCAACGAAGCCATGAATGCTTTGGATCAGCAGATACGCTGTCTCAACAAAGCCGTGAATGCTGTGGTTGAGCAGATAGACTGGCTCAACGAAGCCATGAATGCTTTGGCTGAGCAGATAGACTGTCTCAACGAAGCCATGAATGCTTTGGATCAGCAGATACGCTGTCTCCATGAAGCTGTGAATGCTTTGGATGAGCAGACAGACTGTCTCAACAAAGCCATGAATGCTTTGAATGAGCAGATAGACTGTCTCAACGAAGCCGTGAATGGTTTGGATCAGCAGATATGCTGTCTCAACGAAGCTGTGAATGCATTCGACTGAAAGATTCGCTGTTGGAATGGCCCTGTAACCTCTTCCACTCCATGTATAAGCCATTACCATAAGCGTTTGCCTCTTCAAAGATTGTGCACGACTGTTGATGTTGCCAGTTCCGCTCCTGTGAGAGTAAACTCTGTGTTGCAGTGAGCTCTGTGTTGTTCTGAGGTCCGTGTCGTTCTGAGCGCAGTGAAAGGAATCCTTTTGAGTAATTGGAATGAGGAGCTCCTCCTCCATGCAAATCCAGCGAACCAATGAACATTCATCACGTAATCTTATGTAAAATAAGAACACGTAATGAATGTTCATTGGTTCGCTGGATTTGCATGGAGGAGGAGCTCCTCATGCTCTACCTATTTTTTCTGTCTCTTTTGTTTGTTGTGTATTTCTTGTTTTAAAGTATGATGGTGAAGAAGGGTGGTAGCTTTAGCAAACATATACAAACTGATTCTCAACAATTTTAAAAAGTGTCAGAAAAAATTTTGTGTGTGTGTGTGTGTGTGTGCAGTTTAAACCCTGAGGTTCTGACCTACAGTCCATCCGGTCGACCCTGAGGAAATTATTGAGTGCACACAGAAATCCCTCCTCTACTTCACCGGATATCAACACTTTTATTAATTAATTACTCACAAGAGCCTCAACACAGGTCGTGTTCTTCACAAACATCCTGTTTGTGTAAAGTTTGTGTCGAGTTTGTGTAAACTGATTGACTTCAAATCGTACAGCTGTCAGTGAATATCTGTGATTTTATCTACAGATTATACTGTGGAGTTTTAATCACTCATTTATTTCAGTTACACACCGATTTTAATGACTGTTGGGGTTCACCCAGAAAGAGACCCTGGATTCCTTCGTGGACGCCTTTCCCTCGGGCCCGAGGACGAATCAACAGCTCGAAAACAGACAAGGGAACACGTGTGAGTTGTTCACATGCCAGTTTATTCGCTCAGTCACTTCGTCAAAATGAAAACATTTTTGGAAGCGTCTTATAGTGTTTCTGTGTTTATGTTTTGTCTTCGTGTGTGTGTGTGTGTGTGTGTGTGTGTGTAATGGGTGTGCGTCTATGTGGAAGTGTGTAATGATCTTGAATCAATCATAATATAAAAACATTTTTGCTGACAGTAAGGTACAGATAGATATCAGAGTTTTGGCTTATAATCAATATTATGTCTGATTTTTCATGGAATAGTATGGAATGTTAAACATAGATAATGTCTCGTCTACGAAGAAGGTCAAAAGACACTAGTTTGCACAGAAAGGATCTTAATAATTGACAGGAATAATTCTTAACACATGAATGTGTGTTAAGTCAGTAAATTACATCTTGATTCCATCAACATAAGTAAAATAACAAATAACAGTATGTCTTTAATAATGCTAAAACAAGGAATGTTATAAGAAAATAAACATAAAAAAATAAGAACAACTTAACCACAAGAACAATGAGAATATGTCTGAAAGAGAGAGAACAATTAAACAACTAACAGGATTAAACTCATAACTAAATTAGGTTAATGCTTTTAAACTAAAAATCCTTAGAATCATAAGATCTTAATTATAATTATAATGTCATTATGAAACTAATCTAGAACTATAAAACTAACATTAATCACAGAATGCATTCATTAATTACGGGATCTATAAAACTAACATTAATCACTACCATAGTATATTTCAATATATTTCAGTATATTTCATAGCTTTTTATGAAGCTATGACCTAAGGTTCAACTGAATGAATTAACATGATCATGAACTTTAATTCTACCATTTCAGAGTGTGTATGGGTCGATCAGACCTTCAGACACTTCTCTGTTCAAAATACACATTCATAAACAAAATGTTCCCAAACAATGTCCAGCCGGACCTAAGGTTGTTTCAACTATAATTTTGACACAGAATAAGCTAAGAATTAATATTACACTAAACTTGATTCTGATTCATATTCTGATCATAATCTACATATAATAAAATTTGACCCAACAATGACCATTTTGTGAAATTAATTAATGCAAATCAACACAAATCCATAAATTAAGACAAATAAGACCAGTCATTTAATTGAGACAAAAGAAATGGCACCCTAAAAAAGGAGAAGGGACTGCAATGGCCCAGCTGTGTTTACAGTGATTTACAGTGTGGGGAAAGTTTTCAACACGTTAACTCTGTTGTCTTGAACATGTTTCCAATGCAGCTGTTCACATCAAATGTAGAACTCTGGAGAACAAAAATTAAACTTTTCACTGCCCCATGTTTGTCTCTGTGTACGGCTCTAAAAATACGATCCCTACAGTGAAGTTGAGAGGAGGAAGGTATGGGGCTCTTTCTCTTCTCATGGTACAGACATAATCCAAAACACTGAAGGGAAGATGAATAGAGCCATGCACCAGAAAATCCTTGTCATAATGAACACCATGACACAGTGAGCACCGTGTATTAAGTGGAATTAAACACAAATAAGACACATTTTTTTCATCAAGCTTTTATGTTGATTTAGTATTGTTAGCAACAATAACACATTTAATTATACTTTACACAGCCAGAGAATCGCTTGGCAGCGCTCCTGTGCCGTTGAGGAGAGCTCCGTGTATTAAGTGGAGTTTAACACAAATTAAACACACAATTTTTTCATAATGATTTTATTTTTATTTACAATGAAAATAAATTTAATTACACTTCATGCGGCCTGAAGATCATTTGGGTGTCGTTCCGTGTGAACGTGAAACACGATGAAAACATTCCCAACAGGCATGTTGACCATGAATTTGTGAATTCCTCTTCTCCAAATGTACCCCTTAGTAGCAAGGCTGTGGGTTCTTCCATACGATGTGCATGTCAGCCCAATATGGTTGCCGGCGTTGCTTGAGGTGTATGCGATTTCAATGAAGCCACAAATTCTTTGGCTCCACACAAAAGCCATTTCGATAGCCAAGTAACCCCTTCGAATCTTCATGTAAGCCATTACCATAAGTGTGTGCTACTTGCCAAAATTTTAGACTGCCGTTGGTGATCTGAATGATTCCGGTCCTGGGAGAGTGAGTTGCACATCGTAGTTAGTTCTGTGGCATTATGAGCGCAGTGAGAGGACACCTCTGTGGTCGATCTGACAGATTTACATAAGGCCACGGGGTGGATGTTCATTGGTGAACTGTTCTCACTAGTGGCGCAGATTTGTGTGCTCCACCTATTTCTTGATTTTCCTGTTTTAAAGTAGGGAGTGTCTCTCAGTTGTTTAAAAAGAGACAAAATGTTCACGAATCCAAACACAGCATTTGTAAGAACATAGTCAATGACCTGTACACTAATGATAATTCAGATGTTCTGATGAATACTGCCTCAGATTCCATCCATCCATCCATCCATCCCTACACCCAGACTCTTTTACTATGGAGCCATGCAGTTTTAATATGTGCAGAAAGCAGTGTGGCGTTGTCTTGCTGAAAGAAGGAAGGCCTTGCCTGAAAAAGATTTTGTCTGGATGGCAGCATATTGCTCTGAAACGTGTTTATATAATTCAGCATTAACGATGCCTTCCCAGATGTACAAGCTACCCATGTCATGTGCACTAATGCCCTCTCATACCATCACAGCTGTTGAATTTTGAGCTGTGCACTGATAACAAGCCGGATGGTCCATCTCCTCTTTAGCCTGGAGGATGTGGGGTCCATGATTTCTAAAATAATTTCTACGTTTGATTCCTCAGACCTCGGGACAGTTTTCCACATCGTAAAAGAGCTCGGACCCAGAGAAGGGGGCGGGGGTTCTGGATATTGTTTATGCCTGGTTTTAACTTGCATTTGTGGATGCAGTAATGAAGTGTTTTCACAGACGATGGTTTTCTGAAGTGTTCCTGAGCCCATACAGTGATTTCCACTACAGACACGTGTCTGCTTTTAATGCAGTGTCTCCTGAGGGCCTGAAGATCACAGGCATCCAATGTCAGTTTTCAGCCTTGTCTCTTGCATACAGAGATTTCTCCAGATTCTCTGAATCTTTTCATGATATTATGGACCAGAGATGATGTGATCCACAAATTCTTTACAATGGCACCTGCCCTGTCGGCGACTCGCTACCTGCAGTTGTGATTGTCTTTGTTTTATTTATCTTATTTCACTGTTGTGTCACTGTAGTGTTATTGTTTAGAACGCAAAAATCACACTCAATATGACGGGATTTAAAGTGTACACATTTGGACTTCTGTGGTTAGTTTTGTGGAGTGGATTTATCCGTATGTAGGTACAAGGCCTTGGAGTGTCTGGCCCGGCAGCAGTTGTCTCCTACAGCTTGGGTGAATTATACAGCATTCGGGATACAATGGCAAACTGTGGCCATTTACTCTTGGATTTACCTCCGGAGTTAAAACGAAGAAAAAGAGGCCGACGCAGTGGCGTTAGGGTGAGGAACAGACTCAGGAAGCACAAGCCTGCCCTACCATCTGTGATTATGGGCAATGTGCATTCCATAGTCAACAAAGTTGATGAACTCGCAGTGTTTGTGAAGTATGATCGGTTGTACCGACAGTGCAGCCTTCTCTGCTTTACAGAGTCCTGGCTTACAGACAGCGTTACTATGGCATACACTGAAATGGATGGCTTCACCGTGATCCAACATGACAGAGACCCAGTGAAGGCAGGCAAGAAATCGGGGGGAGGTGTTTGCCTGTATGTCAACAAACAATGGTGTCATCCTGGACATATCACCGAAAGGCTTAGAGTGTGTGATCAGAACATTGAACTACTGGCAGTGAGTTGCAGGCCCTACTATCTCCCTTGTGAATTCTCTAATGTCATTGTGGTGTATATCCCACCATCTGCCAATGCCAAACTAGTGACTGACTTGATAGTGTAAGAGCAGCTCACGAACTTCAAAGCCACACACCGGACGCTCTCGTTTTGATCAATGGCGATTTTAACCATTGCACCCTCTCTGCCTCACTGCCATCGTTCAGGCAGTTTGTTAACTACCCCACAAGATGTGAGAAAACCATTGACTTATTTTATGCCAATTCTAAAGACAGTTACACATCCACTGCCCTCCCTCCACTTGGCAGGTCGGACCATAACCTGGTGCTCCTTTCATCCAAATATACCACCGTGGCTCATAAACAGCCTATATTAACAAAATCAGTAAGTGTATGGTCTAAGGAGGCATGCAAGGATTTACAGGAATGTTTTGAGTGTATGGATTGGTCTGTTTTTTATGAGGAAGACCCCAGTGGGGTTGATGGTGTAGCTGACTGTTTTACTAAATATGTTCATTTCTGTACTGACTTGATTATCCCTTTTAAAACTATCAAACTCTTTTCAAACAATAAGCTGTGGGGCTCAAAAGAAATAAAGAATGTAATTAACGATAAGAAAGTTGCCTTCATGAGTAAAGATAAGGATAGGGTTAGGGTTGCACGGAAAAAACTGAGGGCTGCCATAAGGCAAGGGAAAAATAACTACAGAGATAAGGTGAATGAATGTGTTACAGACCAGGGGTAGGGGGTAGGTAGTGGACAGAGTTCAGCATCCTGACAGCCTGGTGGATGAAGCTGTTCAGCAGTCTTGTGGAGTGGGCCCAGAGGCTCCGGTACCTTTTCCCTGAGGGCAGGAGGCTGAAGAGTGGGTGTGAAGGGTGGGAAGTGTCACCAGCAATGCTGATGGCTCTGCAGGTGAGATGGGAGTGATAGATGTCCATAAGGGAGGGCTGAGGGGTACCGATGATCTTGCTGGCCATGTTCACTAGGTGTTGCAGAGTCTTCCGGCAGGAGGCACTGCAGCCTCCGTACCACACAGTGATGCAGCCAGTGAGGACACTCTCAATGGTGCCCCTGTAGAATGAGCACATGATGGGGGGTGGGACTCGTGCACTCCTTAGTTTGTGGAGGAAGTAGAGGTGAGTTTGAGCCTTCTTGGCCAGTGATGCGGTGTTGTTGGATCAGGAGAGGTCCTCAGCGATGTGCACCCTGAGGAATTTGGTGCTGCTCACCCTCTCCACTGCAGCACCATCGATGGTCAGAGGGGGATGCTGTGAGTGACTTCTCCTGAAGTCGATCACAATCTCTTTGGTCTTCCCCACATTCAGGAAGAGTTTGTTGTCTTTACTCCACTGGACCAGTTGGCTCACCTCATTCCTGTAGTTGGCTTCATCGTTGTTAGTGATGAGGCCCACCACAGTCATGTCATCCGCAAGCTTGATGATGTGGTTGGTGCTGTAGATTGGTACACAGTCATGGGTCAGCAGGGTGAAGAGCAGCAGGCTGAGCACACACCCTTGTAGGGCCCCTGTGCCCAGCATGATGGTCCTGGAGGTGTTACTGCCGACCCGAACACTCTGTGGCCTCCCTGTAAGAAAGTCCAGCACCCAGTTACAAAAAGAGGTGTTGAGTCCCAAATGTCCGAGTTTTTGTATTAGCTGCTGGGGAATGATTGTGTTGAATGCTGAACTGCAATCCAAGAACATGTAATGTCTTATTTTATCTGATGTACACTGTACTTGCACATATGGCAAAGTTTGTTTTGAATCCTTGAATTCTTTGGATGATAAAAGATCTAAAGTTCACTCAGGTACTGCAGCATGAGATCATTCAGTCCTTCATCAGCCAACAGTATTTTTATGATCTGAAATCCTATATTTTCTTAAACTGACTGTAAATCCGTGTGGACAGTGAAAGTGACAGAGATGTAAATTATTCTGCCTTCTCTCACTCACTTCATACTGATTTGAATGTGTCCTTGCTAAACCGGTTCCTGTCACAGCACAAAAGACATCATACACATCTGGGAAAGTGCCAGAAATCCCTCCAGCACATTGACGCCTACACCAGCGTTAGAGAGGATGGTGAATAAGGGTGGCACCTTTAGCAAACGTGTACAAACTGGTTCTCTAGAATTTTAACAAGTGTCAGAAAAAGGTGTGTGTGTGTGTGTGTGTGTGTGTGTGTGTGTGTGTGTGTGCAGTTTAAACCCTGAGGTTCTGACCTACAGTCCATCAGGTCGACCCTGAGGAAATTATTGAGTGCACACAGAAATCCCTCCTCTACTTCACTGGATAGCAATACTTTTATTAATTAATTACTCACAAGAGCATCAACGCAGATCGTGTTCTTCACAAACATCCTGTTTGTGTCTAGGAGCAGAAGCAAAGGTTCAAGGCCCTGGTGCTGGCGCAGCAGGAAGATCGCCAGGCGTTCTGGCATCTACTCGCATGGGCGGGGTCCACCACCTCCACCACTGTGGGCCCTCCCCATCTCACCCTTACAAAGATGGGCCCGCACGATAACCCCAAGGCCTTCCTCGTGCTCTTTGAGCAGGCAGCAGAGGCCTGGGGCTGGCCGTGGAACAGTGTGCAGCGCGCCTCCTCCCCCTGCTAATGGGTGAGGCACAGCTGGCCACATTACAGCTCCCCACCAACAGTGGGCTGGCCTACGCCGACCTCCGCCGGGCCGTCCTCCAGCGTGTGGGGCGCACCCCAGTGCAACAGCTCCAGCACTTCCGCGCTCTGCACCTGGAGGAAGTCAGCCGGCCGTTCGCATTTGGCCAGCAACTCCAGGATGCCTGCCGGTGGTGGCTGAGGGCCGACAACCGCGACACCGAGGGAATCGTCGATCTGGGGGCGCTGGAACAATTCATCGTCCGACAACCCATGTCGAGCATCGCCCGATGCCCATGTTGAGCATGGCCACAATTTCTTCCCGAACCACCTTTTTCTTGTGTTCAGGCAGCCTGTAAGGGCGGCTGTGCACTACCACCCCCAGGGGCGTCTCAATGTGGTGTTCTATGAGGTGGGTGCGGCCGGGCAGGGGCGAGAACACGTCCGAAAATTCAGTCTGCAACTGGGCAACCTCTATGAGTTGGGTCGAGGAGAGGTGGTCTCCACAGGGGACTGGAGTGGTAAGCTATGTCAATGTTCCCTTTTGAACCTCTGGCCCCAGCTCCGCCTTCTCTGGAACCACTGACACCAGCACCACGGGGACCTCCTCGCTCCAATGTTTTAACAGATTGAGGTGGTATATCTGTAATGCCCCACTCCTGTCCATTCACCTCACCTCATAGTCGATGTCCCCAACTCACCGTGTGACCTCAAAGGGTCCTTGCCACCTGGCAATTAATTTAGAGCTCGACATGGGCAACAACACGAGTACTTTGTCTCCTGGTGTAAATTCCCTAAGGCGCGTGCCCCTGTTGTACAGGTGGACTTGACATTCTTGAGCCTGCCACAAATTCTCCTGGGTTAGGTGTGTGATTGAGTGGAGTTTTGCACACAGGTCAATAACATATTGAATTTTATTTTTGCTCGGGGAAGATTCCTCCTCCCAATTTTCCCGCAGCACATCTAGGATGTCACGCGGCTTATGCCCATATAATAATTCGAATGGGGAGAACCCCGTAGAGGCTTGTGAGACCTCTCACACTGCAAAAAGCAGGGGCTCGAGCCATTTATCCCAGTTATGTGCGTCCTCACTTACAATTTTTTTCATTATGTTTTTGAGGGTGCGATTAAACCGTTCGACTAAGCAGTCTGTTTGTGGGTGATAAACGCTGGTGCGGATCGGCTTGATTCCCAGTAACCCATACAGTTCGCGCAGTGTGCATGACATAAACGTAGTGCCCTGATCAGTCAGAATCTCTTTGGAGATTCCGACTCAGAAGACGACGTGGAAGAGTGCTTCCGCAATACTACATGCAGAGATATTGCGAAGCGGCACTGCTTCCGGATATTGCATTGCATAGTCCACCAGAACTAAAATAAAGCGATACCCTCATGTTGACCAATCTAATGGCCCGACGAGATCCATCCCAATTCTTTCGAACGGGGTCTCGATTAATAGCAGAGGGCGCAAAGGTGCTTTTGGAATGGCCGCTGGATTTACTAACTGGCATTCATGGCACACTGTACACCACCTACGGACATCACCGCGAATCCCTGGCCAATGGAACCGGGTAATTATTCGGGCTAGTGTCTTATCCTGCCCTAAGTGTCCAGCCATGGGATTAAAGTGAGCCACCTGGAATACCAGTTCCTGGCGGCTCTTTGGGATCAAAAGTTGGGTTATTTGTTCCTTAGTCTGAGTGTCCTGTGTCACTCGGTATAACCTATCCTTAATAATGGAAAAATAGGGGAAGGACGGGGTGGCGTTTGGCTGGAGCGTTTGACCATCGATTACTTTCATTTGGTCAAACGCATGCTGCAGAGACTTGTCTCATGATTGCTCTAATGGAAAATCCACGAGGGATTCCCCGAGAGAGGGAGGAGGGGCCTGCTGCTCCTCACTCTTACACGGTGATGATGTAGACAGCTCTGTGACAGCTGCTCCCACCAATGCCACACCGGGACCTCCCCCCGCTGAACTATGGCAGGACCCACTCTTCACTAAGTGCGTTATTAAATCTTGAAATCCCGGCCAATCAGTCGCCAAAATTATTGAGTGGGTAAGGCGAGGATTAACCGCCGCCTGTACTCTAAATTTCTCCCCTTGAAACAGAATGTGGACCGACACTAAAGGGTAGTTGTGAACATCCCCATGCACACACAACACCTTCACCAACTGTGCTCTTCTCAGTGCCTCGTCTTGCACCAGGCTTTGGTGGATTGAGGTCCGATTACAGCTGGAGTCCACCAAAGCCTGATACATATCCCCTTGGATACTCACCGGTATGCGATACACTCCGGCCTGATCGAGGGCAGTTCCTGGTGTGTTGGGGATCCGGACCACCGTGCCCATCTCCATTGCCGAGCACTGATGCTGGAGGTGCCCCGGCTCCCCGCAGCGCCAGCACACCGGCCCAGGCTCTCTCTCTGCACTGGTGTTCCGGATATCACTCACCTGAGGGGGGAAGACACAGACACAAAAGTAGGAAATGGTAGGACACCGCGGGTGCGGCAGGCCGGCTGGGGTGGAGCCGGCCCCCGCCTCCGCAGTGGGGGAATGGGGCGAGGGCAAGGAACAGAAGGGGAGAGAGAGAGAGAGAGAGAGAGAGGAGAAGGGGAGACACACTGTCCTGCCATTGGAATGGCCACCATATGGTCCTCCGCCAGCTCAATGGCCTGATCCAGCAATGCTGGGCGATGGCACTGGACCCACTCCGCGGTTCCTTTCAGAAGTCGAGCGACAAACTGCTCCAGTGCCACCAGATCAATGATTTCCTCAGTGTTGTGGTTGTTGGCCCTCAGCCACCGGCGGCAGGCGTCCCGGAGTTGCTGGCCAAACGCGAACGGCCGGCCAACCTCCTCCAGGCGCAGCGCATGGAAGCGCTGCCACTGCTGCTCCGGAGTGCGACCCACGTGCTGGAGGACGGCCCTGCGGAGGTCCACGTAGACCAGCCGGCTGTCAGCGGGGAGCTGTAGTGCGGCCAGCTGTGCCTCGCCCATGAGCAGGGGGAGGAGGCGCGCCGCGCACTGTTCCACTGGCCAACCTCACGCCTCTGCTGCATGCTCAAGGAGAGCGAGGAAGGCTTCGGGGTCGTCATGCGGGCCCATCTTCAGTAGGGTGAGGTGGGGAGGGCCCGCGGCGATGGAGGTGGTGGACCCCGCCGACGCGAGTAGGTGCCGGAACACCTGGCGATCTTCTTGCTGTGCCAGCACCAGGGCCTCGAACCTTTGCTGCTGTTCCTTCCGGAGGGTGACCAGCACCTGGTGCTGGCTCTGTTGGGCCATGGCGAGGGCATGGATCTGGTCCTTGAAGGGGGAGGACTCCATGGGGCTGTTCTCTCCTGCACTCCGTTCCCGGGTTTCGGCGCCACTGTAGCAAGTGTTCTAGGTGGGTGGAGCACAGAAGCATGGCAGGCCAGAACTAAGTTCTCAAACTCGTTTATTGTAGCTTTTCAGCCTTTAACTACCCACATACACACACGCATGCACACAAGTATCCAGGTTGGGGAGTAGCTCCCTTCCTCCGCTCTCCCTCTCCTCTTATAGGGCGTGGTCACTGGGGAAGACACACAAACACAGATTAATTCCCGTCAGGTGCAGTGATTCTGCCACTTACCTTCCCTGACTCTGCCCTCCATTCACAGACCGACGCTTGACCACGCCCCTGCTGCCACAATCACCCACAAACGGATGCTTAGTCAAACGGTTTAATTGCACCCTCAAAAACATAATGAAAAAATTTGTACACGAGGACGCATGCAACTGGGATAAATGGCTCAAGCCCCTGTTATTCGCAGTGCGAGAGGTCCCACAAGCCTCCATGGGGTTCTCCCCATTCGAATTATTATATGAGCGTAAGCCACGTGGCATCCTAGATGTACTGCGGGAAAATTGGGAGGAGGGACCTTCAATGAGCAAAAACGAAATTCAATACGTTATCGATCTGCACGCAAAATTCCACACACTCACACACCTAACCCAGGAGAATTTGCGGCAGGCCCAAGAACGGCAAACCCGCCTGTACGACAGGGGCACGCGCCTTAGGGAGTTCGCACTGGGAGATAAAGTACTCGTGCTGTTTCCCACATCGAGCTCCAAATTGATCGCCAAGTGGCAAGGACCCTTTGAGGTCACATGGCGAGTCAGGACATTGACTATGAGGTGAGGCAAATGGACAGGGGTGGGGCACTACAGATTTACCACCTCAATCTGCTCAAACTTTGGAACGAGCAGGTCCCCATGGCGTTGGTGTTGTTGGTTCTGGAGAAGGTGGAGCTGGGGCCAGAGGTTCAAAAGGGAACATTGACATCGCTTACCACTCCAGTCCCCTGTGGAGACCACCTCTCCCCGACCCAACTCATAGAGGTTGCCCAGTTGCAGACTGAATTTTCGGACATGTTCTCGCCCCTGCCCGGCCGCACCTGCCTCATAGAACACCACATTGAGATGCCCCTGGGGGTGGTAGTGCGCAGCCACCCTTACAGGCTGCCCCAACACAAGAAAAAGGTGGTTTGGGAAGAACTCGAGGCCATGCTCGACATGGGCATCGTCGAGGAGTCCCACAGTGACTGGAGCAAGGCCAACGGTTCAGTCTGGTTCTGTGTGGACTATAGAAAAGTCAATGCAGTGTCTAAATTCGATGCGTACCCAATGCCTCGTATTGACGAGTTGCTGGATCGACTAGGCACAGCTTGTTTTTATTCAAAACTGGATCTGACAAAGGGATATTGGCAGATCCCCTTGACTCCATTATCCCGAGAGAAAATGGCCTTTTCCACACCGTTTGGCTTACACCAGTTTGTCACACTTCCGTTTGGGCTGTTTGGGGCGCCCGCGACATTCCAGCGGCTTATGGATAGGGTCCTCCGCCCCCACGCCACCTATGCGGCCACATACCTGGACGATATCATAATCTATAGTAATGACTGGCCGCGACATTTACAACACCTAAGGGCCATCCTTAGGTCGCTGAGGCGAGCAGGTCTCACAGCCAACCCGAAGAAGTGTGCGATTGGGTGGGTGGAAGTATGGTATCTGGGCTTCCACTTGGGCAATGGGCAGGTGCATCCCCAAATTAATAAGACAGCAGTGATTGCGGCCTGCCCAAGGCCCAAGACCAAAAAGGGGGTGAGACAGTTCCTGGGGCTGGCTGGCTACTATCGTAGATTTATACCTAATTATTCGGATGTCACCAGCCCACTGACTCATCTCACTAAAAAGGGGGCACCAGATCTGGTCCAGTGGACAGAGCAATGCCAGCGGGCTTTCTCTGAGGTGAAGGCTTCACTGTGTGGGGGGCCACTGTTACACTCCCCTGACTTTTCTCTCCCCTTTGTTTTGCAGACGGATGCATCGGACAGGGGGCTGGGGGCTGTTCTGTCCCAGGAGGTGGAGGGGGAGGATCGTCTAGTGCTGTACATCAGCAGGAAGCTGTCGGTGCGTGAGGGCCACTACAGCACCATAGAAAAGGAGTGCCTGGCCATCAAGTGGGTGGTCCTCGCCCTCCGCTACTACCTACTGGGACGCCCTTTCACCCTCTGTTCGGACCACGTGCCCCTCCAGTGGCTCCACCGCATGAAGGATGCCAACGCGCGGATCACCCATTGGTATCTGGCACTCCAGCCCTTTAACTTCAAGGTGGTCCACAGGCCGGGGGCGCAGATGGTCGTGGCGGATTTCCTCTCCCATCAAGGGGGGGGAGTCGGCTGCAGGCCGGACAGCTCCCCGGCCTGAGTCAGGTGGTGGGGGTATGTGGCAGTGGGGGCGTGGTCAAGTGTCGGTCTGTGAACGGAGGGCGGAGTCAGGGAAGGTAAGTGGCAGAACCACTGGACCTGATGTTAGTTAACCTGTGTTTGTGTGTCTTCCCCAGTGACCACGCCCTATAAAAGGAGAGAGAGAGCAGAGGAAGGGAGCTCTCTCCCCAACCAGAAGACTTGTGTGTGTGTGTGTGTGTGCGTGCGTGTGTGGCTGGGAGAGTGTGAAAAAGCTGAAAAGTTGCAAATAAAAAGAGTTTTTGAACTCAGTTCTGGCCTGCCGTACTTCTGTGCTCCACCCACCCGCTCTGATCGCTACAGATATCAAACATAAAATCAGTTACAAACAATATCTAAAATGTACAATAATTAAAAATATATACAATAAAATAAAACCATGGGCAGCACGGTGGTGTAGTGGTTAGCGCTGTCGCCTCACAGCAAGAAGGTCCGGGTTCGAGCCCCGTGGCTGGTGAGGGCCTTTCTGTGTGGAGTTTGCATGTTCTCCCCGTGTCCGTGTGGGTTTCCTCCGGGTGCTCCGGTTTCCCCCACAGTCCAAAGACATGCAGGTTAGGTTAACTGGTGACTCTAAATTGAGCGTAGGTGTGAATGTGAGTGGGAATGGTTGTCTGTGTCTATGTGTCAGCCCTGTGATGACCTGGCAACTTGTCCAGGGTGTACCCCGCCTTTCACCCGTAGTCAGCTGGGATAGGCTCCAGCTTGCCTGCGACCCTGTAGAACAGGATAAAGCGGCTAGAGATAATGAGATGAGATGAAGACGAAGACTGTTCCATAAAGTTGGTGCAGCGTCAGTAAAGGCCCGAGCACCCTGCGTTTTACACATGATCTCCTGAGGAGCTTCTAACAATAAGCTATTATTAGATTGTAAACAATAGGAGCTCTTTAGTTTGATACTAATTAGATCATTAAGATAAGATGGAGCCAGTCCATGGATCGCTTTAAAAGTAAGAATGAGAATCTTAAAAGAAATTCTATGCATATCCGGTAACCAGTGAAGTTCATAATGCACTGGAGTTATGTGAGAATATTTGGGTTTATATATCAGTCCTGCAGCTGCATTTTGAATGCGCTGTAACTGAGCAATGTGTTCATTAGGAAATCTGTACATGAAACTATTACAATAATCAAGACAAGATGGAATAAAAGCATGGACAAGTGCGCACAGACTTCCCCAAGACAAATACTTCTTAATTCTCTTCATATTATGCAAGTGGAAAAATGTGTAATATGTGTTGACGGACATTTCCTCATCAAACCAGACACCTAAATTCTGAGCACTTGGAACAGGACTAATAAACCGTAGGTGCTAAAGAAGGCAGCTGGACTTGATTGAATTTCTTGAAGATGTTTCACCTCTCATCCGAAAGGCTTCTTCAGTTCTGTCTGATGAGTGGGGAGTTTCAGGTATTTATCCTCTAGTGGACCAAAAGCAACCCTAAGGAGAGTTGTTGAGGTCACATGGGTTGTTGACCTTCTCAGTCATCCTGTAGGTGTTAGGGTCACTGGAGGATGGATGTGAGTGGCGTCAACAGCCTAGAGGGTGGTTAGGGTGATTTGTGGACTATTGTCTCTCTCTGCCATCATGTAAGTAGTTGAAGTCAGTTGAATCTTGGTGTGGATGTGTATTCAGTTGTCTGGGAAGTGTGCCAAGGACTGCATTGTAGGTGGCTGATAAGTGGTGTCTCAGACCATCTCCTCCATTCAGTGATGGTCATTCCAAGTTGACGAAGATGGCTTCTTTTTCTTCTCTTTCAAACGACTGGTGCAGGAGTATGAGAGGACTTCTAGAAAACTTGGAGATTACAGAAACCCCCTGCATTTCAATCTAAGATGCTGACAATCCAAGATTATTCCCACAAGCCTACACCTGGGTTCTACTGTCAAAGGACACAAAGCAGAAAAGATCCTCCAGAAGGCCCAGAACCAGGTTCTCAATGGGTGAGTGAGACAAATACATTTCATCATCAATGCCCTCTAAGCCAAGGCTTAACTGATGTTTGAAGAGTTAACAGCACTTCTTCCCAGTGAAGTTTTGGAACAAGTCTCCGAGTTTGTTGAGAAGGCACAGATCTCACAGCACAACAAAGGCAAGGAATGACAGATATGCAAATTTCAAGCACTGCTGTCTAAAACCACCTCTTCTCACAAGATAGAAGTGCTGACTTTGAGGAAGAAATCTGACCAGGCAACACAACCTGACATCCAAGAGAAGTGGGTGAAGAACTTATTTGACAGGGAACTCACCCAACCAGAGAACAGAGATGTATAAAGTACTGGAGTAGAGGAGTGGAGTAGAAATACAAGTACTATATCAAAAAAGTGACTTGAGTGGAAGTTGAAGTGTTCTTTAAACACCATACTTAAGTGGAAGTACTAAAGTATTCAAAATGTTTTGTACGTATGTATTGCAAGTAGAAGTAGTTTAAAAATTACTACTCAAGTACTGAAAGTAAAAGCACAAGTACAAGTATTGTGTATATTAAAGAAAGCAGTCAAAAGTTTGAATATCATATTGTTTATATTATTTCAAACATTTAAAGTTAAGAGCACAATTTCTTTGGCTGAAGCAGCAGTACAAGGACATAAAAGGCCATACAAGTGTTTATGAAAAAAAAAAACACGATTAAAACATCTCAAAGGCTAGAGGGGTATTCCAAGAATACGGCTAAGTGACAAAACTGGGTAAGTTAAGCCTAATGGTAAACCTTATAATAGAACAGCCTGGAAGCATCCTTCTCACAAAGCCAAAGGGCTTTTCCATCATCAGGTTAACCACTGCCTCCAGGTTAACTTACTCAGGTTTGTCTCTTAATCAACTACTTGCAATAGCCCCCAGTAGGCCACATACAAGTATTTATGTAAAAACACGTGAGTAGAGCACCTTACAACACTGAGCTCTTTGTAAACACACAAATCAACTATCTGCTGCCCCCCTGCTTATTCCCTTCTTAAACTAGTGCATACAGTAAAGCAGTCTTTTTTTGGAAGATAGACATTTTTTCAACCTTAACTTGTCAGGGCAACTAAAACATCTCAAAAGGCCAGAGGGGTATTCCAAGAATACGGCTAAGTGACAAAACTGGGTAAGTTAAGCCTAGTGGTAAACCTTATAATAGAACAGCCCGGAAGCATCCTTCTCACAAAGCCAAAGGGCTCTTCCATCATCAGGTTAACCACTGCCTCCAGGTTAACTTACTCAGGTTTGTCTCTTAATCAACTACTTGGAATATCCCCCAGTAGGCCATGTACAAGTATTTCTCATGTAAAAATACACGAGTAGAGCACCTTAAAACACCTGAGCTCTTTGTAAACAAAAACATCCCTCCCTTCTCTTCTCTGCTTGTGCTTTTTTCCCCTCCACAGTGTATTCCCTTCTTAAACTGGTATGCAAAAAGCAGTCAGTTAAGGAGTTAGAAATCTTTTCTTTAATCTCAAAAGTAGTTGGTTTTCAAAATTGGAGTCATTCAGTCTCGCTCTTCTTTGGCTAAAGACTAATCCTGCGATACTAAAAAGCCTCTCGCAGGCTGCTGATGCTGGAAGGGGTGTGTTTAACCTAACAGACATCTTACACACAGCTGGAAAAGACTTGAACAAGTCCATGTTATCTGCTGAACAGGACAAGTACGCATTTAGCTGTTTGGCGCCGTCTTGTGCCTTTGAACCCCTCATGCCAGAAAAAAAGTCGTCTTCATCAGATGAGCTCGACCTTTTGACCTCACCAGACTGCAACGAGAAGTCTTCAATGTATTGTTTGATATAGTCCATTCCTAAAATATAAGAGTACATTATAAACAATAATAGTTTCAAACAGTCATGACAGTAACCACAGATTTAACATGACAACATTGTCAGTAAGAAATAATGATTTTAATGGAAATGACGGCTTTATACAGGCTAAGAAAGGGCTAATGCACTACTAATATCCATGTTAGTAAGCACTTGGTGTATGATTAATATGCGAATCTTAATTGAAAGTGTTCACTTTCTTACCTATTTTGATTGTCTCATCTTCCTGTGTCCAATTTGTCCAGAACTTTGGAAGCAGAATAGCAGTGGCCACCAGCTCTGGGTCTTCCATCATAGGGCCAAAGCGATCCTCAATGCCCACCTGCAGAGCATCGACAAGGGGCTTGCAGTATTTTAGCAGTCGCTTGATCCTGTCCAGCTTAATTTTCAGGAGCTTGATGGTTGGGAGCAGCCACCCCATCTGGACATTGGTTTCAGCTTGCAAGATGTTAGTTGCTTGGGCGACTGGAGTCATCACAACAGCAAACTGACAGGAATGCAAGTTCAGCTGGATTAAACCTGTGATGAAGACAAGAACAAATTCATTGATGCACAGGATTAGGTGTTAGGTGATTAGGTGTAACAATAAGAGACAAAAAAACAGCATTGCTACATGATCGGGTCATTATCATGCAATGGAATGGTTCATCATTCAATGTTAATCGTTCAATTCAATTGTTGTACAAGCAGACAATCAGTGTTGCCATAGTTACTTTGAAACAGTAATCTGACTACTGACTACTTGCTTTCAAAAGTAACTAAGTTAGATTACAAGTTACTTTATTAGTTACTTTTAGCAGTGAATGATCCCCCATTCCCATAACATAAAAATGACTACCAGTTTTACCAATACTCACTTTATTGACATTCATTTTAACCGGAACATCAAAAATTACACTGATATTTGAAAACTATTTCCTGAAAGAAATAGGCCTACATGTTTTTATTAAAAAAAAGTACAGTATTTCTTGACTTTACTTAAAATAAAAACTTCTTATAAAAATAAAAGAGTCTTTCTTGACTTCATTTAACATAAATACTTCTTATAAAAATAAAATAAAATAGTCTTGACTTCATTTAACTTTGCAGAATCTAATGGCAGTTATCTACATGAATGAATATTTTATGGGCCTATATTGAACATCTTATTGAACCTGTTGTTGTTCAGCATTAGAGCAGCAAGAAGTGGTTTTATGAAAGAAAACAGTATAAAAAAATAAAATAGTCTTTCTTGACTTCATTTAACTTAAATGCTTCTTACAAAAAACTTTCTTGACTCCATTTAACTTAAATACTTCTTATAAAAAATAAAATACAGTCTTTCTTGACAGTCTTAATTTAACATAAACACTTCTTATAAAAATAAAATAAAATAGACAGTCTTGACTTCATTTAACTTTGCTGACTCTAATGGCAGTTATCCACATGAATTAACATTTTATGTATATTAAACAACTTATTGAACCTGTAGTTGTCCAGCATTAGAGCAGCAAGGAGTGGTTTTATGAAACAAAACAGTATAAAACCCACATCTATACTGATATCTTAGGTTGTAGTTGCATTTATGAGAGAAACTGTGGAGTGGGGCAAGTAAACCAGTGGTTGTACCTCATTAACAGAAGCTTCTCGAACCTCTTGTCAGAAAGTCTATTTCTTCTCGGCGTGAGCACCAAACCTCCCAGACTGAACAGACACTCCACAGTAGCACTTGATGGGGTTGGAGTGTTGTACTTCAAGAAGATCTTCTTTATGTTTGCAAACTGATGCAGAATCTGAAGATCATAGGCTGAGCTCAGGTAGTTCATGACTTCCTTTTCTGCAGAGTAGGTTTCCTCTGGCTTTGCCTCAAAATTGAAAAAGTCCATTTCACCTTGGCGGACAGGTGTGTTGGGCACGCCGGCAGGGCCCTGTGCTGCAGGAGCAGTTGTGCGGCATTCTTCTGTCAGAAGCTATTTGACTTACTCCCTCCTATCTGCATCTCTCAGCCATCGGAGTTTGAATTTTGGACAACTGACAGCTGCGAGAAGGGCATCTTTGTCATCCAGGAGATCAGCAAAACGAGTCTGGACCGCCTGAAAAATATCATTGCTGTGTTTATGCCTATAAAGCCTTCTAAAAAATGACATTGAATTACTTGCAAAATATGCCTACTGTAGGATCCATTTACTGGATTTAATTCTGTTTTGTTATTTACTGACATTTGCCATTTGACATTTTTTATCTTGTTTTGCAATTATAATGAATATTCTGTTCCATGTTCAACAATAGCGTGATGGAATAAATTTCACCTAGCTTAAAGGTGGACCATACCTGCACTATGGCATCTGGAAGGCCTGCAGTCATCCTGGAGAGGGCATCTTTCACAGCCAGGGTCCTCTGCATCAAAACTTCCAGTGTGGGTAGTAAAGTCCCATAAGGACAGTCAGCTTGTAAAATGTCCAATGCAGCAGTCAGAGGCTTTGTGGTGGTGCAGTATTTATGCAGGAACTGGTACTCTTTGTCTTTGAAGCACTTCACTCACAGCTTGGTGCACAGAGTATTCAGCTCATTCATGGGAATTTCTGTAACTCTCTTTACAACATCAAAAAAAGAGTTCCATCTTGTAGACATTGGTACCAGGAGCTTTCTTTTGCTGACTTCCTCCACTGCCTCTGATGCCACGGTAGACCTACCTGCTTTGGTCCAAAGAGCTGAGCATTTTGCTGTGCTGCTCCTGTACACAACCTTACTGTCTGCATTAGAAGTTAAATATTTTTCCACATCGTTTGTGGAAATGAGGTTGATGGTGTGTGAAGTACACCTGTGGTGCGGAGGAAGAGATATCTGGGCCTGGCCATCACTGTCATGCTCAGCTGAGAGGATTTCTGACCGAGCTAAAAAAGTGACATCATCTGTGGGGCTGGACTCTTCCTCCTCCATCTCATCATCGGACTCTGTGACAGGCTGGTAAACTTTAAACGCCTTGACAAAGTTAGAGCCGTTGTCAGTCACTGTTGCAACTACTTTGTTGAGTATTCCATATGAAGAGTGGATGTTTTCAATTTCTGCACCAATAACATCATATGTGTGTCGACCACAAATTCTCCTACATGCTAATGCAACCTTGTTGCGCTCTAATGTGGTTCTACTAATCCAGTGAAGTGTTACTCCCATGTAGCTTTTATTGTTAGCTGTCCAAATATCCGCTGTTGTTGACACAAAGTCGACCTCATTCAGCGCGGCCTTCAGATTTGTCTCCATCGTTGCATATTGCTTATCCAAGTAACTAGAAAAAGATGTTCTGTGAGGCAGCTCAGTGGCGTTGCTGGTAGGGATCTTGGATATAATGGCACGAAACGAGGGCGAGTCAACGATGTTCACAGGCAGCATTTCTTCAACCACATACTGCCCAACCAATCTACTTAACTCTACCCCACTTACTGGTTTTGAACCGAAGTCCAACTTTCTTTGTTTGCAGGGTGTGGGACCTCCTTCATTTGTTTTCTTCGCACCGGGCGGGACCTGCTCTGTTAACGTGGTTGTGCCATGCTGTGTCTCTAGATGTTTCTTTAGGTTTGATGTTGTATTCTTGAAGGCAGACAAGACTTTGTCGCCAGCACAGAGTGTACAACGAACCTTTATGTTGCCATCCTTAGCTGAAATAAAATCAAAATAATGTCTGTATTTCCAGGTGCAAAAGGCATACCTCTCTCCTTCCATTGTTTACATCTGTCTCGTGCGCGGAGAGAAGATGACGTAACCTCATAGGAAACATGTCACATAACCCAGGTCGCCAATAAATCTCATTCATCTCATCTAATTATCTCTAGCCACTTTATCCTTCTACAGGGTCGCAGGCAAGCTGGAGCCTATCCCAGCTGACTACGGGCGAAAGGCAGGGTACACCCTGGACAAGTCGCCAGGTCATCACAGGGCTGAGACATAGACACAGACAACCATTCACACTCACACCTACGGTCAATTTAGAGTCACCAGTTAACCTAACCTGTATGTCTTTGGACTGTGGGGGAAACCGGAGCACCCGGAGGAAACCCACGCGGACACGGGGAGAACATGCAAACTCCACACAGAAAGGCCCTTGCCGGCCCTGGGGCTCGAACCCAGGACCTTCTTGCTGTGAGGCGACAGCGCTAACCACTACACCACCGTGCCGCCTCGCCAATAAATAAATAAATAACCTACGTTGCCCCGAAATGCAAAAATAGTAACGCACAGTGTATTAGATAAGTAACTTAAATCTGACTACTGGTTTGGAAATAGCACTGCGTTAGACTACTCCTTACTGAAAAAAAGTAGTCCGACTACAGTAACGTGTTACTAAGTAGCGCATTAGTGGCACAATATGTACCAGAATTGAGCTTGAGAGAAAGAGTACAATATGATTTTTTAAAACTTACATTGAAACGTTCAAATCTGTGCGGACAACTCTCATGGCTGCCTCTCCCTTCTCTTTGATGATCCTGAGCAGTCTCTCCACAGCCATGAATACAGAGTTCCACCTTGTTGCAACCACTTGCACAAGCTGGAGGGAGCAAGCATCTTCCACAGTTTCAGCTGCTATTGAGGATCTTGACCACTTATTCCAAAGTGCACTGCACTTGCCAAATGTTGAATAGTATAATTTCTTGTACGTGTCATTGGCCACTGCCTTGCTGGCAGCGGTAGTGGCTATTAGGTTAAGCATGTGGCATGCACAATGCTGGTGCTTTGGAAGCTGGAACTCAAAACCATCATCCTCATCCAAAAGTGAAGTCAACAAACTCTACCTCCTGCTCATCTTGGTCTGCTTCTTCCTCCTCCTTCTCCTCCTGAACTTGAGCATCAGCATTGTTATTTTCATCTTCAGCAAAGACTTTGAAGGCTTTGATGAAGTTGGAGCCATTGCCCATGGTTGTTGTGACTATCTTCCCCTGAATTTCAAACTCAGCATGGATATCATTAAGTGCATTTGCCAGAAGGTCAAAAGTGTGAGAGCCTCTTAATCTTTTACAGGCCAGGGCCACAGAGACCCTTTTTAAACTTTTGGGGTCCAGCCAATGGGCCGTGACCCCAATGAAACTACGCCGCCTGGCTGACCAGCAGTCAGTGGTTGTTGCGATGTGGTCCACAGTTTTCATGGCCTCAATCATTTTGATCTTCATTTGTTTGGCAGCATCATCAATCCTAGATGTGAGTGTGATTCTTGACATTATTTTGGTATTTGGCACCAGGTTGATCACAAAGTCCCGGAAAGGTTCTTGCTCTACGATGCTGAAAGGCTGAAGTCCTTGGACAACATAATTCACAATGGCCTTGTCAATGGATCTATGGGGCGCTATCCAGCTCTCTAATAATGTGGGCTGCTTGATGGAGGGGGAGGGAATTGCAGTCTTCCTCATTCGTTTAACTGATGTGAGGTCCTCATATCTTTTCAAGTGGCAGTCATGCTTGCTCTGAAACAAGACAAACATATATAGCTTTACTTTCTCAGAATTATATCATGAGCAACATAGGTGACTGTAGTGACTGCTGTGATACTATTGATAAAAGCAAAATTAATTAAATTTAAAGGGATTTATCCACTATAATTCTACATTAAAAAACAAGCAAGCAACCCCATAACCAAAAATCCATCATTGGTACCCTAATAATCTGTCTACTTGCAAAACCCTGTAGTGCTAGGCCAAACTTGATACATCCAACAATGCATCGTGAGAAATGGGAGTGCACGAGGACCACTTGAAATGCAGACTAGTTGAGATGCTTTGTTTGTCATCACTTTGGGTTCATTACCAAAAAAGTCGGAAGAGAAATGGTCATAAATTGACCTAGGCTATATGCTTCACAAAATGCCCAAACAAGCCATTAGCCAAATAGCAAATTATAGCAGAGTAACAGAATGTAGCTGCTAGCAGGCTAAGGTTCAAGGTCACATTCACGGCATGTCGGGGCATGCTGGTCACGCAAACGGATAACGTCAAGTCAAGAGGCTACATTACAAATAGTAAAAACAGAAATCCATTTATAGGCCTACTGCCCTGCATTTACCCGCAGCAACTTTGCAACAATCAGTTAAATTCATCTAGCATTAGTAATGCCAGTGCCACAACCATTAGCTAACCCTATACACTATAAAATAATGGGCTATGGGCATGTGATTAGGCAGCACGAAAAGAGACATGGTCCACGATTTATATTTGGCAACAGTAGGCTATATGCCATAAAATAAGAGAAAGTTGACATTAGTGATGTGTCAATAATAACACCATTCAGCGTGGCACAGCTAGTCAGCCAGGCTTGTTCTAGTTAAAGTTAGCTGATACACAGCAAAATCCCCAGTGTTGAATTAACACCCAGAGTGTTGATTTAACACCCTACTGTGTTTATATAGGTCCAATTGGACCCAGATTAACTCTGAAAGTGTTAATTCAACACTGAGGAATTTGCTGTGTACATGCTCAGTGAACACCGCAGAACTGAACCTCTGTTAGCTAGTTAGCTAGCTACTAGCGCTTACTGATAGCTCAAGCTGATGTGTCATTATGTTTATTAGCTATATTTGTAACTTACCTTGATATGTTTCTTCAAATTCGACAGTGAATTTTTGAAGGCCATTATTTCGCAATCTTTCGGGAGGCAGACTAGGCACTTCATTCGATACGAATTGTCTTTTGGTCCAACAAAGGAAAACATGGACTCTAAGTAGGGCCGGGGTGGTCGCTTTCATCACCCTCACCACAATCATTCGAAGTCGAAGAACTTGGTGTTGATGGTGGTGTTCCTGGGTCTTCTTCCATCTCGAAATAGAGCAGTAGACTGATGCTATGGTAAGTGTTCCCAATGCATGCAGGCAGCAGTGCAAAAGGCGGAAGGGTAGCATGTGGTCTTTTTATATACAGCTTGATCGCTTGAATTGCCCAATGATGAGACAGCTTCATCAAACCTGGTGACAGAGCCATCTACCGCTCTGGCATTGATACTATGGGTTTGGTATGATTCGTAACGTTTTTATAATAGTAACAAGTAACGATTCAGCACATGAAAAATGTATCGGAGTAAAAGTATTAAATTCATCAAAAATATGTAGTGAAGTAAAAGTGGAAGTAGAAGAAAAAAAATAATACTCCAATAAAGTAGAGATACTGCATTTTAGTACTTAAGTACAGTACTTAAGTACAGTACTTAAGTAGTTCCACTTCGTTACTATACATCTCTGCCAGAGAAGGATGTTTTATCCAAAGGACTAAACTTTGCAGTTTCACCACAGCAGATACCATCATTAGATAGATAGATTAGGTAGATTTCATCACAGCCACAGAAATCAGCCATCAGGAACAACAATAGAACCAACACAGAGGCGACACAACTTATACTGAAAGTATCAGCTGCCCTCACCAATGCAAAAGCACCCCCCTCCAATCTCACCATCCAAGAAAGGAGGGCTCTTACATCGCTTCAAAGAGACTGGAGCATCACCATCCTTCCTGCTGACAAAGGGAGATGCACAGTGGTGCTAAACACAGTGGACTACCACTCAAAGATGACCAGTCTCCTCAGCGACAAAACCACCTACAAAACCCTGAGGCGGGATCCCACCAGCAGTTACAAAAAGAAAGTTGTTAGCTGCCTACAGCAACTAGAAAAAGACCATGCCATCAACTGATCTCTGTACTACAGACTGCACCCCGGGGAAGCCACTCTTCTCATTTATGAACTTCCCAAGATTCACAAAGAAGGAGCTCTACTCCCATCATCGTCAGCACAAACTCGGTCACCTATAACACTGCCAAACACCTAGCCACCATCCTGGGTCCACTTGTTAGCAACATGCCACACCACATCAATAACTCCCAGGATTTTGCCACTAAAGTTGCAGACCTTAAAGCATATTCGCAGAGCCATGGCCTGACTTTCGTTTATAAATGCTTTGAGACCTCAAGAATGACACAGGAATAGTTTTAAGTGTTAACAATAAATCTAATATAGTAATTTTTACGATTAAAGTGATTTATATAGGTAGCGGTCTGAGTGAATGACCTTGACGTCACAGCAGGAAGTCTATCGGTCTCATCGCCATTTCCGCTATACTAAAACACAGAGCTGACTGCAACTCCGAGCCTCCATTTTGAGCTAATTTATCGCCATGCCATGTAGATGTGTTGCTGGTGGGTGCAGCAACATGACAGTAGATGGATTTACGTTGCATTCATGGTTCAAGAATGTTCAAACTACAAAGATTTGGACGCGTTTTGCGAGAAGTTCACGGGCACATTGGGCACCTACGAAGTGGTCTCTCCTCTGCTCTGCACATTTTACTGAAGACTTAGGAGACCTCTGATCTGTTGAGGAGCGTTGGCTATAAGCCCGGATTGAAAGAGGGTGCAGTACCAACAATTAAAGGAAAATAAAACTACAAGAAAAGGAAAGTATTTATTTTGTTTATTTTAGAAAGAAAGCAAGTTCAGTTGCAGCAGTTCTCCCGGAGTGAGCCGAGGATTGTTGCTAAAACCCGAGACGGAACAGGATGGGACATGTCACTCGGGCAGTGACCTCCCCGCAGTTGTTGCTAAAACCAGTGACATCCCGCTCCATCCTGGGGTTTTAGTAATTGCCTGAACCCAGCAGTAATGACGGAATACACATGAACAGTGAATGAGTGGATCAGCCGTCTTATTTCTAAACTGGATTTTGCTGCCATCTCACCCTTACGTGGAAGAAGTGAGTGAATGGAGAACTGAACAAACAACTGAAAGTCAGTGTTTCAAAAAGAATCGGCCTTCAAGAAGCGAGAACACAGATGGGTAAACTCCAACTCTCATTTGGATTTATAAAAAAATACAACAAAAAAACATTGTTTATCTGCATTTAGATTAATCCATGTAACTTGTATTGTGTGTTTAAGTTAGCGGTATAAGATTATTTAATTTGCTTCAGAATGTGATTGTCTCAGTTCATCTGATTATTTAATGAGCCTTTTACGTTTTCAGTGAAAATGCACGCATGTACATGTACACTATATTGCCAAAAGTATTCGCTCACCTGCCTTGACTCACATATGAGCTTAAGTGACATCCCATTCCTAATCCATAGGGTTCAATATGACGTCGGTCCACCCTTTGCAGCTAGAACAGCTTCGACTCTTCTGGGAAGGCTGTCCACAACGTTTAGGAGTGTGTTTATTTAAATTTTTGACCATTCTTCCAGAAGCACATTTGTGAGGTCACACACTGATGTTGGATGAGAAGGCCTGGCTCTCAGTCTCCGCTCTAATTCATCCCAAAGGTGTTCTATCGGGTTGAGGTCAGGACTCTGTGCAGGCCAGTCAAGTTTATCCACACCAGACTCTGTCATCCATGTCTTTATGGACCTTGCTTTGTGCACTGGTGCACAGTCATGTTGCAAGAGGAAGGGGCCAGCTCCAAACTGTAAAAACAGTCTGCATGCCTAGGTGCTTGATTTTATACACCTGTGGCCATGGAAGTGATTGGAACACCTGATTCCAATAATTTAGATGGGTGAGCAAATACTTTTGGCAATATAGTGTATGTTGCATAAGTTATAACACCCATCCTGTTTTAATGAGAGTCAACCCACAATCAGTGAAGTCAAATCAGTCTGAGTTGAGCAAGTCGGTAATGGTATTTCTTACTTTCACCATAAATTTTTATTTATATGACTTTGGTCTATAGCTATAAAAGGCCTCGGCCTTAAAACCGGTTCCTGCTGTGACATCACGCACTCAGGGCTGGCTGGCTCAGCAGGGCAGCTCCAATGACAACTTTGTGGTCAATTTTAACTCTCAAAAATATATATTTTATTCCTATTTATGCACCATACAAGAGTCAAGGATGGAGATACTATCCACTCAGAAATTTATTTTAAAATAAAGGCTCTGCATATCTCCTTTAAGCTAGACTCAGATGAAACCATGGTTTCCTATGATGTCACTTCTCTTTTCACCTGCATTCCCACCACAGAAGCAGTCGAATCGGTTAGGAAATGACTTCAAGACAGCACCTTACCGGACAGAACGAACCTCACCACGGACCAGAAGAAGAAGAAGAAGAAGAAGCCTTAATTTGTCAAATGCACACTCAAGCACAGTGAAATTCATCCTCTGCATTTAACCCATCTGAAGCAGTGCACACACGGGCGCACACACAAACCCAGAGCAGTGGGCCGCCACACTACAGCACCCAGGGAGCAGTCAGGGGTTCGGTACCTTACTCAAGGGCACTTCAGCCCAAGGCTGCCTCATGTTAACCTAACTGCATGTCTTTGAAGTGTGGGGGAAACCAGAGCACCCGGAGGAAACCCACGCAGACACGAAGAGAACATGCAAACTCCACACAGAAAGGCCCTCCGTCGGCCACTGGGCTCAAACCCAGAACCTTCTTGCTGTGAGGTGACAGTGCTAACCACTACACTGACCACATTTGCACCCTGCTTGACCACTGCCTGACCACCATCCGTTTCCAGTTCAATTAATTGGTGACTGACCCCTTGAAAATGGTTCCTCCAGGAACGATGACGTTTCAGTTGTCAAGACAACGGAAAAACTAAAATACAAGAGCATTTTGTTTTGTGCACAAGAGCATTGTGACGTATCTTTCTGTTTTTGTATTTTAGTTTTTCCGTTGTCTTGACAACTGAAACGTCATCGTTCCTGGAGGAACCATTTTCAAGGGGTCAGTCACCAAAGGGTTAATGTTTCTACAGACAGAAGCATAGATGCCATGGGCTCACTGGTGTCTCCTATAGTGACCAATCTATACATGGAGGAAATGGAAAACAAAGCCTTGACCACTTTTTCAGGAGTCACTCCCTGCCACTGGTTCAAATATATGGATGACACCTGGGTTAAAATCAAAACCCATGAGGTGGAAGCCTTCACAGGACACATCAGTGCAGTGGATATCAACATCCACAGTTCATTCAGGAGAATGTCAGTGGAAACAACCTAGCCTTTCTGGACTGCAGTGTGCACATCAAACAAGACAGAAGCCTTAGCATCGAGGTCTACCGGAAACCCCCCCACACACACTGACCAGTACCTACTGTTTGACTCTCACCACCCACTGGAACACAAATTGGGGGTCATCAGGACCTTACATCACAGGGCTCAACATTCCTACAATGGTAAAGGGAAAAGAGAATGAGCAAAAACATATCAAAGAAGCACTTCAGAAGTGCGGGTATCCCAACTGGGCTTTCGTCAAGACCAGAAAAAGAAACATAACTGACAGGGAAGAAAACAGCAACAAAAGCAAGAACATTGTCACTCCCTATGGTTTTAATGGTTTCACAGTTACACTTTGTGACTATATAGGACGCTGTTATAGAATGTGAGTTATTTATCATCACATTATTATCACCCAGATGAGGTTGGGTTCCCTTTTGAGTCTGGTTCTTCATGTCATCTGAGGGAGTTTTTCCTTGCCACTATTGCCACAGGCTTGCTCACTGGGGATAGATTAGGGATAAAATTATCTCATGTTTAAAGTCAATAAAATTCTGTAAAGCTGCTTTATGACAATGTCTATTGTTAAAAGTGCTATACAAATAAACTTAACCTACATTTTTGGACTATCTGAGAAACTCAGGAGGATCGTCTACAAACAAAACATCCCTGTACACTTCAGACCCAGTAACACTGAGGCAGAAACTGGTCCACCCTAAGGACAGAATACCCAGACACAAACAGGACAACGTAGTGTACACAGTTCAATGCAGTGAGGAATGCACAGACCTGTACACTGGGGAAATGAAACGACCACTTCACAGGCACATGGCTCAACACAGGAGAGCCAGTTCCTCAGGCCAGGACTCTGCAGTCTGTCTTCATCTCAATAAACAAAGGACACTTGTTTCAGGTCTGCAATGTACACAATTTAGCCAAAGAATACTGGTGTTTGGAAAGAGGAGTAAAAGAAGCCATCTTTGTCAACCTGGAATGACCATCACTGAACGGAGGAGGTGGTCTGAGACACCACTTATCAGCCACCTACAATGCAGTCCTTGGCACACTTCCCAGAAAACTAAATACACATCCACACCAAGACACAGCTGACTTCAATGACTCATATGATGGCAGAGAGTGCCAACAATCCACAGATCACCCTAACGACCCTCTAAGCTGCTAACACCGCTCACACCCGGCCTCCAGTGACCCTAACACCTACAAGATGGCTGAGAGGGTCAATGATCCATGTGACCTCAACGACTCTCCTTAGGGTTGCTTTTAATCCACTAGAGGATAAATACCTGGAACTCCCCACTAGTCAGACAGAACTGAAGAAGCCTTTCGGATGAGAGATGAAACATCTTCAAGGACTTTAAACAAATCCAGTTGCCTTCTTTAGCACCTACAGTTTACAATGACCTGGATGACTGAGAACCTTCACAGGCATACAAGAACTAAATGCTATTACCCATGCACAAACTACAGTTCTGCTCTATCTGAGGCTACGTTTACATTAGACCGTATCTGTCTCGTTTTCTTCGCGGATGCACTGTCCGTTTACATTAAACCGCCTGGAAACGCTGGGAAACGGGAATCCGCCAGCGTCCATGTATTCAATCCAGATCGTGTCAGCTCCGGTGCTGTGTAAACATTCAGAATACGCGGATACGCTGTGCTGAGCTCTAGCTGGCGTCTCATTGGACAACGTCACTGTGACATCCACCTTCCTGATTCGCTGGCGTTGGTCATGTGACGCAACTGCTGAAAAACGGCGCGGACTTCCGCCTTGTATCACCTTTCATTAAAGAGTATAAAAGTATGAAAATACTGCAAATACTGATGCAAATACTGCCCATTGTGTAGTTATGATTGTCTTTAGGCTTGCCATCCTTCCACTTGCAAGTGATATGCACTGGGATCACACACACAGCGGCTCAGTCCCGAATCACTGCTCGTGTACTATACTCGCGCGCTCTGTGAGCTGCGTAGGGCCGGAGTGCGCACCCTCCAGAGGGCACTCGCTGTTCAGGGCAGAGTGATTTGGAGCGCAGGATGCCTGCGGAGCCGAGCGTATCCGTGTATTGGTATTGCTGTGTGCACGCAAATCGTGTATTGGTGTTGCTGTGTGCACACTAATTGTTTTAAAAACGTTAATCTGATGATCCGCTGATACGGTCTAATGTAAACATGGGCTTACTGAGTTCATGCTCAGACCCAATCAATAACACTTTGGTTTTGTTATCATTGTATAAAAGCCCACCACTAATCATCTGCAATACATACTTCCATCACTTCCATTACTCTCACCATCTGGCTTAAAACTTCAATAAAACTGAGTATCAACTGCAAAACGACTTCCAGAGAAACATCTTCCTGGCTCACAGAATATCCTCGATGTGTAGATGAACAGAAGCCCTGAGGCACCTCACATTCAAGGCTAAAACATCTCGAGAACGTTCCTTGCATGGAAATCCGCTGAATTCTGTTTGACAAATATGAATTAAACCACTCATGGACTTGTAAAGATTTCACCTGACCAATCAGTTCTCCAAAGCGGTGTGCATGTGAGCCTCTGTAATGAGGGTGATTTGTAGGAATAATCAGGACGTGTCAGTAATGAGATGAGTGAATAAAAGACAAAGCCATGTTTCAACATTGATTTTATTCCATAGGAACAGTTACACCATTTTCCAAACTCAGAAAAGGTGACTGTTTCTGAAGAAGGTGGGAGATTCTCGCCGAAACTGTTAACAAGGTAACAAGCTTAAAAAATATCCTTGTCTAAGAAACGAACTTAAAATATCAGAAAAGTTCAAGTTAAAAGGGACGGGGCACATTTTCTCCTGCTCGAGGTTTGGGGTAGACTGGGGGGGTAAAGGGGTGTTAATGTGACTGGGGACACGCGTGCGTGTAGGGGCGGGGTTAAAAATTGCTTTTCCTTCCACTGCGAGTTTTCTCCTCTTCTTCATCTGACGAGTCTCCACCATACGGGACGAGACCTAAAGAGTCTGAGGAGATCTTCACCTTCTTCACCTCCTCTTCATCTGAGAGAAACAAAACCATTACTGCATTAAATCTGGAGCAAAATCCCAACAGCTGGGTAAAAGAGGTGTGCCCAAGCTGATGGATTCTGAGATTAGATGGTTTATCAGGCATCGTTTTTGACCGTGTTGTTAGCTAGCTCATGCTCTGTATACATTTTCCTTGGTTGCCTAGCAACAGTGGTCTCAGCTTGTGTATAATTTCTTTGGAAAATAAGGAGAGGGATTTAAACTGTTCAGTTCATTACACCAACACCTGGAGTGATCGTCCTACATTCCAACACCCACGTTAATAATGTTCAGTGTGTATTAGCAGCGCAGTCTTTAGAACTCCTGGAGTGTAAAGAGTTTAATTTAGGGCGGTGTGTGTGTGTGTGGTTCATACCTGCGTGTGAGAGTGCAGGTTCTTGCCTCGGTCTCTTGAGCGGTGCTGGGAGCGACACACACACACACACATTATCAGGTTCAGGTTTATTATAAAGCCCTTTAAAAACAACAACAACAGTTGACCAAAGTGCTGAACAGTCCAACTAAGTAGAGTCATACATATGGCCTAAAAGCAGATCAAGGACACAGAAAGGGATACACACTACACAGAACAACACAACACTCATACAGAGTCAAAAGCCAGGGAGAAAAAAATGTGTTTTCAGGAGGGATTTGAAAATAGGCACTGAAGGGGCAAGGCTTACATGTAAGGGGAGTTCATTCCACAGTTTAGGACCAATGACTGCACAGGCACAATGCCCCCTACTATTTAATCTTGAGGGAGGGATGGTTAACAGGAGCTGATCAGACCTCAGTGATCTCATGGATGTGTGCGGATGCAAGAAATCTGATATGTAGGGTGGAGCCAGTCTTTTCAGAGATTTAAAAACAAATAGCAGAATTTTAAAATTTATCCTAAAGCGCGCAGGGAGCCAATGAAGAGACTTAAGAACAGGAGTGATGTGCTCTCGCTTGCGTGTTCTGGTCAGGAACCGTGCTGCAGCCTTTTGAACTAGTTGAAGCCTTGACAAAGAGGAGCAGCTGAGACCAGCATAGAGTGCATTGCAATAATCAAGGCGGGATGTAATAAAAGCATGGATGGCAGTCTCTAGATTACCAGGTGATAAAGGTTTGACCCTTGATAAGAGTCTTAAATAGAAAAAACTAGATTTGACTACATTATTTATTTGTTTCTCCAGTTTGAAATCTGAGTCAAAAACCAAACCTCGATTTCTTACAGAGTCTTTAACAAAAGGACTCAGAGGGCCCAGGTCCAGACTATTTTTACAGGCCTTACTAGGTTTGCAGAGGAAAACCTCTGTTTTATTTTCATTTACATTTAAAAAATTTAAAGACATCCAAGCTTTAATGTCCTCAAGACAGTCTAAGCCCATGTTTACATTAGACCGTATCAGCGGATCATCAGATTAACGTTTTTAAAACGATTAGTGTGCACACAGCAACACCAATACACGATTCGCGTGCACACAACACCACCAATACACGGATACGCTCAGCTCCGCAGGCATCCTGCGCTCCAAATCACTCCGCCCTGAACAGCGAGTGCCCTCTGGAGGGTGCGCACTCCGGCCCTGCGCAGCTCACAGAGCGCGCGAGTGAAGTGCACAAGCCACGATTTGGGACTGAGCCGCTGTGTGTGTGATCCCAGTGCATATCACTTACTACTTGCAAGTGGAAGGATGGCAAGCCTAAAGACAATCATAACTACACAATGGGCAGTATTTGCATCAGTATTTGCAGTATTTTCATACTTTTATACTCTTTAATGAAAGGTGATACAAGGCGGAAGTCCGCGCCATTTTTCAGCAGTTGCGTCACATGACCAACGCCAGTGAATCAGGAAGGTGGATGTCACAGTGACGTTGTCCAATGAGACGCCAGCTAGAGCTCAGCACAGCGTATCTGCATATTCTGAATGTTTACACAGCACCGGAGCTGACACGATCTGGATTGAATACGTGGACGCTGGCGGATTCCCGTTTCCCGGCGTTTCCAGGCGGTTTAATGTAAACGGACAGTGCATCCGCAAAGAAAACGAGACAGATACGGTCTAATGTAAACGTAGCCTAAGAGCTTTATAACTGACGGAGTCTGTGAACTTCAGTGGCATGTAGATCTGGGTATCGTCTGCATAACAGTGGAAGGAGATGTTATATTTTCTTAGAATGGAACCCAATGGCAGAAGGTAAAGGGAAAACAGGATGGGGCCAATTTTTATTTAATCTTTATTTAACCAGGTTTGTCCCATTGAGATCGAAGGTCTCTTTTACAAGAGAGACCTGGGCAAGAATGGCAGCAAAAAAACAACAGTTTCAACACATTGTCACATTAGACATAGACATAAAAATACAAATAAACAAGTGAATTTACAAAATCAGGTCAAGATCAAATAAGACATTTCCATTCAAATAAAACATTTGCACTCATGAAGCCTCGATACAATGGGATTTATCATGGACTTAAATATATTCAGAGATACCAGATTTTGGAGTTTGAGCTCTGACTGCAAATTATTCCCTGTAGTTGGAGCAGAAAACCTAAAAGCTTTCTTCCCCATTTCTGTTCTAACCCTAGGAACAGTAAAATGTAAAACGTCCAGAGAACGAAGACTGTAGGCTCTATTATTCAGGATTAAAAGAGATGATAAATAAGATGGCATCATCTCAAGGATAGCCTTGTAGTTAAAGACATACCAATGGCCGAGCATATAAAGATGGCCAATTTACTTTAGTGTATAAGACACAGTGATGAGTTAGAGCTCCACAGTTTATGATAAACCTCAGCGCGCCATGATCCACACTATCCAGCACATGGAGGCATTGAGCAGAGGCATTCATATATAACACATCACCATAATCAATTATCAGAAAAAAGGTCGGCTCCACCAGTTTCCGTTTCACCCCAAAGGAAAAACAAGACTTATTTCGAAAATAAAATCCAAGTAAAACCTTCAGCTTTTTAGCAATATACAGAATATGTGCCTTAAAAGACAAATGGTCATCAACCAATAACCCCAGATATTTAAAAGTAGATACAAGTTCAATTTGTTGACCATTACTGGTGACAATGACAAACTGATTTAACCTTGCTGATTCTGAATTAGTGAAAAACATAAGTTTTGTTTTATCACCATTTAGAACAAGTTGCAATTGGCAGAGTTGTTCTTGCACTCTGTTAAACGCATTCTGCAGATATGCAAACGCTTCTGAGGCCATGGGTGCAAAGCAATATATGACTGTATCGTCAGCATAAAAATGAAAGGCTGCATTTGGGATATTCACTCCAATATAGTTTATATACAAGGTAAATAGCAAAGGGCCTAATACTGAACCTTGTGGCACCCCCTTGTGGACAAACTGAACCTCAGAAGAAACACCTTCTAACTGGACAGCCTGGGTCCTGTCTTTAAGATAGTTTGCAAACCATCCAACTGCATGTACAGAAAACCCAACTGCTGTAAGACGTTCAGTCAAAATGTTATGGTCCATGGTATCAAAAGCCTTAGAAAAGTCTATAAAAAGAGAAAGACAGCACTGTTTATTATCTAAGGCTTCTGTAATATCATTTATAACCTTCAAAGTTGCAATAATGGTGTTATGTTTTTTGCTAAATCCTGACTGGGAATTCGATAAAATAGAATTAATTTCCAGGTATTCTTTTACTTGTTGGCTGACAAGGAATTCAAGTACCTTAGCCAGAACAGACAGTTTAGAAATAGGCCTGTAATTGTTTAAGATAGTTGGATCTCCTCCTTTCAAGAGGGGGATAACAAACACAGATTTCCAGACTTTGGGAATTGCATTTGTCGACAAACTAAGATTAAAAATGTAACACAGTGGAACAGCTGCAATTTCAGATGCCAGTTTTAAAAAGAAAGGCTCCAAATTATCTGGTCCTGGTGTTTTTTTAGGATCAAGGTCTTTTAGCGCTTTAGCGACCTCTGCTGTAGGAAAAGGGGTGAAATTAAAAGCCTGAACATTGCCAGCAGCCCTATCAACCTGTGAAGGGTCATTAGAGGACCTGTCACTAGGGGAGGGTTGTTTAAAAGGGTTTTTAGAGTTAAACAAAAACCCAGAAGAAATTGTTAAAACAATTTAATATGTCTGTTTTGTCAGTTACCCAGCATACTGGAAGGGAGACTAACTGAGTTAGAGGTGGAAGACAAAGATTTAATTGCTTTCCAAAATTTCTTTGGATTTTTCAAACTTTTAGTAGTCATAGACAAGTAAAACTCAGCCTTCATATTTCAGAGAAGTAAATTTATTTCTTAATTGTCTAAAATAAAGCCAGTCAGTTTCTAAACCTGATTTACGTGCCCTAACCCATGCAGAATTTTGCTCATGCAGAGCTTCTGCTAGTTCGGTTGTAAACCATGGATTATCACAGCCTTCAATTCTAAATTTGCGCAGGGGGGCATGTTTATTAACAAAGTGACTGAAACTTTCATGAAAATAACTCCAAGCCAATTCACATCACATCACACACATCACATTATCTCTAGCCGCTTTATCCTTCTACAGGGTCGCAGGCAAGCTGGAGCCTATCCCAGCTGACTACGGGCGAAAGGCGGGGTACACCCTGGACAAGTCGCCAGGTCATCACAGGGCTGACACATAGACACAGACAACCATTCACACTCACATTCACACCTACGGTCAATTTAGAGTCACCAGTTAACCTAACCTGCATGTCTTTGGACTGTGGGGGAAACCGGAGCACCCGGAGGAAACCCACGCGGACACGGGGAGAACATGCAAACTCCGCACAGAAAGGCCCTCGCCGGCCCCGGGGCTCGAACCCAGGACCATCTTGCTGTGAGGTGACAGCGCTAACCACTACACCACCGTGCCGCCCCCAAGCCAATTCAACATCATCAAAAAGGGCAATGCTATCCCAGTCAAAGTAATAAAGATCATGCAAGAAGGCCTGTTCAACAAACATTTTCATATTGCGCTTCTCTACAAAGTGTGGCTTACTTTTCGGGAGCCTTGTGTTTCTCCCACTATCACACAGTGATCACTCACATTATTTGGAAAGACACCTGTTGTCACATATTTAGAAGGCATGTTGGTTAAAACCAAGTCAATGAGTGTTGCTTTTTGAAAACGTTTGGGGTTGGGTCGAGTAGTGGAAGTAATTAATTGTGTGAGATTAAGAAAATCACATTGTGCTTTCAGATCATCGGACACAGGCATAAGCCAGTCCCAGTTTAAACCTCCCACCAAAAGTAATTCATTGTATTTCAGCTGTGATAAAAACTTCACAAGGGAAGATAATGCATGTTTAGAAGCAGATGGTGGTCTATAACATCTTACCAACATAATATGGTGATTCTTCGATAATTCAATTTCAAGAGCAAGCAACTCAAGCTCTTTAGATACTGACTCTTTAAGCACTAAATTAACATCAAAATTACTCCTGATATAAATCACAACTCCACCCCCTTTTCTTGGATGATCAGCACGATAAACATTATAACCATTAATACAAATATCCTTGTCAAGCACAGATTTTGTGAGCCAGGTTTCAGATAAAACAATAACATCAGCATTTGTTGAGTTTATCCAGACCTTTATCAAGTCCATCTTGTTTAGTAGACTCCTTACATTTATATGAATTAGTCCAAGATCAGTTCTAGATTTAAAATCTGCAGGGGTGTAACAATATGCCGGTGAATCAGGGCCTGGATTAGTCTCAATATTCCCTGAAAGCAATAACAATAGTATAACTAAACATTTAATTCTCATGCTACAACCTTTTACATCAGACACTAGGCTGGAGGAGTAAGTGTTAGCAATAAAGGAGGTTGTAGAACTACAAAAATGCTTACTCAAAACAAGGAGACAGCAAAACTGAAGAGACATGTCAGATTTAAGCAACCACTTGGATATATTCAAAGACACCGTTACCCTTTGTTCAAGTGAAGTTGTAAGAGTAACTCTGCAATAGTCATTGTAGGGAAAAGTCACATTTTCATAGCTAGATTTGTAGCCTACCCAAACTAATATATCCTCCTGAGACGATGTTATAGTAGGAGGAGGAATGCCACACATGTGGCACCCAGCTGGCCCACACAAAGAAATAAAGCATAATACAATGATTAGCGACATTGTAGAAGAAAAACAGTAAAACTGTAGGCTACGCTGGAGGCTTGGATTGGGTTAATGTCCGGATGGTTTCCTCACAGGCCCCAGGCCGCACAGCAAAGCAGAAGAAGCAAGAGTCAGGCTGCAGAGCAGGGCAGAAGGAGCAGGCCTCAGGCCACAGCGAAGCACCTGACCACGGACACAGTGGAGGAAAAGAAAAAAAAATGATGATGATGATTGATGCACCAAACCAGAGGTTCAGGTGATGGATGAATCTAGTGCTAGTTAGTGAGTGTGTGCACACAGGGCGAGCTGCAGTGGGGGACTTTAGAGAGTAGTGTAAAGTGACTGAGTAGAGACAGGAGATCAGAATTAAATCACAGGGCTCAGCATTAACAGCAGTCCGACTGTCCGGGGTGACAAGTCAAATCCCCATGTGCCTGTCCAACAGGACAAGTTGAATATTTGTTGAAAATCACCATTTTAATTATTCCAGAGTTACATTAATAAAGTTCCAATAAAACCAGTTCAATCCCCTCAGTGATCTGGCCATGTGAGAGGCGGGGTTCACCCTGGACAAGTCACCAGGTCATCACAGGGCCAACACACAGAGACACACAACCATTCACACTCTCATTCACACCTACGGTCAATTTAGAACCACCAGTTAACCTAACCTGCATGTCTTTGAACTGTGGGGGAAACTGGAGCACCCGGAGGAACCCACACAGACACGGGGAGAACATGCAAACTCCACACAGAAAGGACCCCATCAGCCACTGGGCTCGAACCCAGAACCTTCTTGTGAACAGATCCACAGAGGACGCCATTGCCATAGCTCTCCACTCTGCGCTGAACCACCTGGAGCAGCGCCAGAGCTACATCCGGATGCTCTTTTTGGATTACAGTTCAGCCTTTAACACAATAATCCCGGACATTCTCATCAAAAAACCGGACACTCTCGGCCTCCCCCATCTCACATCTGCCTGGATAAAGGACTTTCTCACCAACCGGCCCCAGACTGTGAGACTTGGCCCCCACTTCTCCTCCACCCGCACGCTGAGCACCGGCTCTCCACAGAGCTGTGTGCTGAGCCCCCTCCTGTACTGCCTCTACACCCACAACTGCAGTTCGACCCACAACAACAACCTCATCGTCAAGTTTGCTGATGACACCACTGTGGTCGGACTCATCTCAAAGGGAGACAAGGCAGCCTACAGAGAGGAGGTCCTGAAGTTGGCAGCCTGGTGTTCGGAGAATAACCTTGCTCTGAACACCAAGAAAACCAAAGAGATCATCGTTGACTTCAGGAAGCACAGCACTGACTTAGCCCCCCTTCATATCAACGGCGAGTGTGTGGAGAAGGTCCACACCTTCCGGTTTCTCTGTGTTCTCATCTCCGCCAACATCTCCTGGACAGAGAACATCACGGCAGTCATCAAGAAGGCTCAGCAGCGGTTACACTTCCTGAGAGTCCTCAGAAAGTACAACGTAGACTCCAACCTGCTGCTGACCTTCTACCGCTCATCCATCGAGAGCCTGCTGATGTACTGTATCACAGTATGGTACGGCAGCTGCACTGCTGCAGACAGGGAGAGGCTCCAGAGAGTAGTAAAGGCAGCACAGATCATCATCGGCTGCCCTCTCCCCTCCGTGATGGACATTTACACCTCCCATTGCCTCATCAGAGTGAAGAACATTACCAAGGACAGCTCCCACCCTGGCTTTGATCTGTTTGATCTGTTGCCCTCAGGGAGGCGCTACAGGTGCATCAAGACAAAAACAAATAGATTCAAAAACAGCTTCTTTCCAAAAGCCATAACCACCCTGAACTCGAATATGCTTTGACTTTATAGTCTAACGCCCCCAGCCCCCGGACTTTCCCTGTGCAATACTTATTGTAGCTCTCGTCACGACAGACACGGATCGGTTTCTCTTTAACTGGCATTTATTACGTCTCTTCTCCCATCGTTCATGCTGTTCAACATGACATTCCATTTATGCCTTTAATGCCGTGAGAACTCATTAGCCACTTGTCATGAAGAGAGGTTCTTGACGCACCTCGGGCCATGCTTTGCAGTCTAGCTTCACAGTGTAGCATCAATTAATTCTGCCGTAGCAGCACACAGGTAGTAACATTGGTTCCGGCCAAACACAGCAGCACTGATAGGAACAAACTTATAAAATACATTATGAAATTAGCCCGTGTTTTATCTTATAACACACACATGAATTTACTCATTTAAAATTTTTATCTAAATTATTGAACAACATGAAATTATGAATTATTATTTTTAACATGAATTCAACAGCACTTACACTCCCACCAAATCACTCATTAACTTGAATTGAGGGATTTCTAAGACAAAATTTGCAAGAGAGCGTGTAAACAAATGAATGTGTCTGTATGAATGTGACGCTATGTGTATAACTTAGTTGGCCTCTATTAAGGTAACTACTTTGTGGATGGGCTTCTCAAGGTGAGTAGCTCTGGTATGTAGTTTTCCTTTCTCAAATGTGGTGTCACTGACAAGTAGCTTCAGCTTTCTCACCATGCCATCTGTGCTGGGCTGAACTTCCACGACTTTGCCAAGCTTCCATTCGTTTCTTGGTGAGTTGTCATCTTGTAGGATCACTATGTCATTTACTTGTGAGTTTCGTGATTGTCTTTGCTACTTCTGCCTTTGTTGGAGATTTAGCAGGTATTCACGTTTCCACCTTTGCCAGAATTCATTGGCCAGAAACTGCATTCTTCTCCACCTTTTACTCAGGTAAAGGTCTTCTGCACAGAACCTTCCAGGTGGAGGCAGAATAACTGATGACTTCATGGTCAATATATGATTAGGTCTGAGAGGTTCTGGACCGGTTGGATCATGAAGATGTTCAACACTCAGGGGCCTGCTGTTGATTATAGCCATTGTTTCATATAGAAAGGTCCTCAAAGTTGTGGTGTCGAGTCTGCTTGCAGATTTATCGAGCATGGCCGTCAGGATGTTTCGAATCGTTCGGATTTGACATTCCCAAATGCCACCCATATGACTCGCTGATGGAACATTCATTACAAATTCACAGCCAATCTTTCTTTGTTGTTCTTGATCCATTCCTTTTAATAACTCAGAAAACACTCTCCTGGCACCTACAAAATTTGTTCCCTGATTGCATCTCAGTTGACGCACAGGTCCTCTGATGGCTATGAATGTTCTTAGTGCATTCATGAAAGCATCTGTAGTTAAGTCGTCTAGTAACTCTACATGAACCGCTCTACAGCACAAACAGGTAAACAACAACCCATATCGTTTTAACTCCTTTCTTCCCTCCTTCACAATGAAAGGGCCAAAACAATCAAGACCACAATAAGTGAAGGGAGGAGAGATCTCGGTTCTCTCTTCTGGCAGATCTGCCATTTGTTGAACCTCAGTTGTTCTTCTGTATCTCCTACATTTCACACATCCGTGAATGTGTGAGGAGACCACATTTCCACATCCTATGATCCATATCCCATTTGCACGCAACTCGTTCATTGTCATGCCTCTCCCTTGGTGGAAGATCCACTTGTGATGATGCTTAACAAGCAAGGATGACACATGCGATTTCTTCAGAAGTATTGCAGGGTGCCTCACATTATGATGTAAAGCTGCTTTAGACAAGTGTCCTCCCACCCTGAGAATGTTGTTTTCATCTAAGAAAGCATTCAACTGATGTAACTTATGTTTGCTCAGGGGGTATTCTTTCTGGAGCTTTAATTTTTGTATATCTTCAGTGAAAGCTTCTTCTTGCACTAACCTGATGATAAAGATTTCTGCTTCTCTTTGTTCTTCAAGATTGGTTGTGTCATTTGTTCTTGGCTGAACACCTTTAACCTCTCTGACAAATCTCTTGAGCCTAGCGACAGCCTTCACTGCCCTAGACCAGTCAGAGAATTTAGTGAGACGATTCACCACTGATCTTTCTTCTTTCGTCTTTATTGCCTGAACATAAGATTTACGAAGCTCAGGTTCAGTTGTTTCAATTTCTCCTACCATCTCCTCTTGAGGTGGAAGATGCTGCTGCCACAGAAAGTCTGGTCCTCGCAGCCAATTAGACTCTTTCAGCTGAACCCCACTTAGCCCCCTTGAGGTGCTGTCGGCTGGGTTAATTTCAGAACTGACATGTCGCCACTGTTCAGGGTTAGTGTTAGATCTTATGCGCTGAATCTGGTTAGCGACAAACGTGTGAAATCTCTTGGCGTCATTGTTCACATAACCAAGAACCACCTTTGAGTCAGTCCAGTAATACTCTTGCAGATTTTCTATCTCAAGCTCTTTCTTGATGACCTCGCCATTACGGACTGAAGTGACAGCTGACGACAGTTCAAGCCTCGGGATAGTCATTAATTTGGTTGGGGCTACCCTCGCCTTCCCCATGACAAGTGAGAAACTGATTTGTCCTGTTTCACTTGTTGCTCGGAGGTACGAACATGCACCATATCCATCGAAGCTTGCATCTGAGAAGTTGTGAAGTTCATAGTGCTTGACCTTTCCAAAGTTTGATGGACAATAGCTTCTTGGGATCTTCAGGGCAGCCAAATGAGGCAGATCTTTAAGCCATGACTCCCATCTTGGCAGAATGTGATCAGGGAGAGCTTCATCCCAGCTTACTGTGTCTCTGCATAGCTCCTGAAGGATCTGTTTGCCAACTAGTATGAAAGGAGCTACAAATCCTAAAGGGTCATAAACAGATGCAACAGTCGAGAGAACCCCTCTTCTTGTTAGTGGGTTCTCCTTCACCACAACCCTGAACTGAAATTCATCCATTTCAACGCACCATTGAACCCCAAGTGCTCGTTCAATATGAGGTTCTCCAAGGGCCATGTCCAGATCTTTGGTTTGCACACATTCTTTCGGTGGTATTGTGGCAAGTACTTCCCTTTTATTGGATACGAACTTGTGCAGCCAAAGATTTCCTGTTCTGCACAAAGCTCTTGACTCCTCAATCAGATGTGTGGCTTCACCTGGTGAGTCAACACTTATTAAGCCATCATCTACATAAAAGCTTCGTTGTATGAACTTGACAGACTCCTCATTGAACTTTCCAAGACCCTGAGATGCTTGATGTTTAAACCAGAAATTGGAGCAACCAGGGGATGAAGCTGCCCCGAAGAGCTGCACCTTCATCCGGTAGACTGAGGGTTTGGAATTCAGATTGCCGTTGTCCCACCAGAGGAACCTTAGGTAGTCTTGATGTTCTTTTGCCACATGAAACTGGTGAAACATCCTTTCCACGTCGCACGTTATAGCTATTGACCCTTTTCTGAATCTGCATAGGACTCCAACTAATGTGTTAGTCAGGTCTGGTCCAGTTAAGAGATTGTCATTTAGAGAGGTGTCTTGAAAGCGTGCTGAACAGTTGAAAACCACACGGATTTTCCCGGGTTTATGGGGATGATATACTCCGTGGTGCAGAATGTACCAGGCTGGTTGGTTCTCAAGTTCAGCTTGGGGAACCTTCTCAGCATCTCCTCGAGTGATTATGTCATTCATGAAATGGACATAATCCTTGAAATGCTGCTGATTCTTCCTCAGTCGTCGTTCCAAAGCGGAGAGTCTGTGAACTGCACATAGTTTGTTGTCTGGAAGATCAGGTTTACCTGTCTTAAAAGGAAGCGGGAGTTCAAAGCGGCCATCCTCCTTCTGCCTGATACCTTCCTTCACTTTGGACAGAAAGAGAAAGTCTTCCTGTGAAACCAATATGTCATCTGTGGTGTGTTCTGTGAAATCAGATTCAAGAGCCTTGATTATGTCTGTTGCATTGATTTCCTTGACATGGGTTTTGCATACAAAGTGCACTTCTCTTCTTAATGTTAATGAAGGTTGCATGATAGGTGTCACTTGATGTACTATGACTCTGTGGTTTGTTCCTATTGCATCACTGCAATCACTTGCTGCACTAAAGCAACCGATGATGCTCCAGCCAAGATCTGTGTGCTAAGCATAGGGATAGTTTTCTTCACCAGACAGGATCTCCCTTGGAAGGAGGGCTTGCTGGCAGTTATAACCAATTAGAAGGCCTACTTCACAATCTAATGGTGCAAGATCTAGTTGATCTTGTCAACTAGTTGTTCTAGGTGAGGCCACTTTTGAGCTGTCTGGGAAGTTGGAATATGCGCCCTGTCTGCTGGAATGAACTCTCTTGTGAAAAGTGGTGGCAATGGGATTCTTTTGTCTAGGTTATATCCTCTGACTTGCAAATTTGTCAGTTTTTGACAAGGTATGTCTGTTGACCTGTTAGACATAGTAGACAGCCGCAAACAAACATTCTCCTTCCTTGTGTCGAGGTCATGAGCCACTTCATCCAGAATGAAAGTTGTATCGCTCTGCATGTCTAGAAGAGCATAGACCAGAATTTCTTGATCAGGCTGCTTTATGGATGAGACCCAGACTGGCACGATTGGGGATGTCTGTGCGCACTTCCTGTTTCCTGAGTTGTTCGCGCCGAGTCCTTTTTCCCGCGAGTGCCGGCGTTAATTACTAATCCTTTTTTAACTTTTTTCTATAAATAAATTTCCAGTATCCTCTTCATTTTTATTATACTGTCGCTTTCATTTTTGTACTTTTCACTTTCGCTTTCCTTTTTCCGGTTTTTTTTTTCCCGGTTTTTTCTCTTTCTTTTTTCGGAAGAACGCCGAGACCGGAAGCTTTCTTTTTCTCTCCTCCTGTGTAAAGTCCACAAGCGGAGGCCATCTGATCTGCTTTAATATCAACAGATCTTCATTTAAGGTACGTGAATCTTTTCATCATGGCACACCTTCAGCCTGTTCAGTGTGCTGAGTGCAGGATGTTTAGTCATTCTTCCTCCGTCACTAGCGATAGCTTTATTAGCTTTACTTGTGATAAGTGCAGATTAGTTAGCTCTCTGACGGAGAAGATTTCAGTGCTAGAAGCGCATGTCCAGGCTTTAGAGCAGGTTAGTGAGCGTGAGAACAGTGTAGTTTCTGTTAGGGAAAGTCTGGATGCCCTAGGTGGAGTTAGCAATCCCCCAACTCCGGCATTAGAGCCCTTACTGCGGGGCGAATGGGTGACGGCTCGGCGGCATAAGCGTAGAGCCAAAGCTACCGCTGAGGCTCGCCCGCGGGAGCACCACTCCTCTCCGCGTCACGTGTCGAACAGGTTTGCTCTCCTTAGTGATGCACCCACTGAGAAACCTGAAAGAGCTCTGGTTATAGGGGACTCTATCATACGGCACGTGAAATTAGCTCAGCCTTTAGGGGCACCAGCAGCTTTAGTCAGGTGTATACCGGGAGCCAGGGCGCCAGACATAGCAGGTAATCTTAGGGTCCTAGGCAAGCACAGGTTCTCAAAGATAGTTATCCATGCAGGAGCTAATGATATACGCCTTCGTCAGTCTGAGGTTACTAAGAGTAACTTTGTAGAGGTGTTTAAATTAGCAAAGGCGATGTCCGATGCTGTAGTATGCTCTGGCCCCATCCCAATGCGGCGTGGCGATGTAGCTTACAGCAGGTTATGGTCGCTGAACTGCTGGCTGTCCAGGTGGTGCTCTGAAAACAGTGTGGGCTTTATAGATAATTGGGCTAATTTTGAGGGCACTGCTGGCCTGTTAGGGCGGGACGGTATCCATCCCACTCGGGAAGGTGCTGCTCTCATTTCCTGCAGCATAGGTCATAGTCTCAGAACAGGCCTAGTTAATTTCTGACAATCCAGAGCCAAGGACAGGGAGCAGACGAACAGGCTAAACCGACTGTCTGCTAGCTGCACAGAGTCGTCACTCAGGGCCCACTACATCGAGACTGTGTCTGTTCCCCAAGCTCAACAAAAAGGTAGAAATTTTCAGAGAGTTTGTTCCAGTAACCTAATCAATATAAAATTAGATCATACTGACTGTACAGCTGCTGCCAGCACCTTTGATCTAAAGGTGGGGCTATTAAATATTAGATCTCTTACATCTAAAGCGCTAATGGTTAATGAACTCATTACTGATCAGGAGTTTAATGTACTGTGTTTAACAGAAACATGGATTAAGCCAAATGAATATATAGCATTAAATGAAGCGAGTCCTCCTGGATACAGTTATATACACCAGCCTCGTCTAACTGGCAGAGGAGGAGGCGTCGCGGTTATTTATAACGATTATCTAGGTGTAACACACAAACCTGGTTATAAATTTAATACATTTGAAGTTCTTCATACTCATATAATGTATGTAGCCTCGAAAAATAAGTCTACCCAGTTAATTCCATTGCTTATTATTTACAGGCCCCCGGGGCCATATTCCGAGTTTCTTTCTGAATTTGCAGATTTTATCTCAGATTTGGTTATTTCCTTAGACAAAGCTTTAGTTGTCGGAGATTTTAATATTCACTTCGATAACCCAGAAGACCCTTTAAAAACAGCGTTTGTGTCCATCTTAGATTCAGTCGGGATTAAGCAGAATGTCATAGGACCGACCCATAATGGTGGTCACACCCTTGATCTAATACTAACATTCAGATTAAACGTAGACAATATAGTCATACTTCCACAGTCTGAAGTTATCTCAGATCATTGTCTCATCTCATTCAAAATATGTCTGAGTAATAATATATGCACCTCACCACGCTACTGTATTAAACGTACTTTCACGTCAACTACTGCACAGAGCTTTATAAATGATCTCCCAGAGCTGTCAACTTTGATTGGGTCACTGTCAGCCCCTGCAGAACTTGATCAGGCAACTGAATGCTTAGAGTCAACATTCCGCCATACTTTAGATAATGTAGCTCCTCTAAAAAGGAAAATGGTCAGAGACAAAAAATTAGCACCCTGGTATAATGATGACACTCGCACATTAAAACAGACCACTCGAAAATTGGAACGTAAATGGCGTCAAACAAAATTGGTAGTGTTCAAATTAGCTTGGAAGGAGAGCTTCCTGAAGTATAGAAAAGCTCTTAGTGCTGCGAGATCAACATATTTCTCCTCCCTAATAGAAGATAACAAAAATAATCCTAGATTCCTATTTAATACTGTAGCAAAATTAACCAGGAATAAGTCCACTATCAACACATGCACACCTGCAGTATGTAGTAGCAACGACTTTATGAATTTTTTTAATGACAAAATTGGGAATATCCGACAAAAAATTCAAACTACTAATTTAAGGTTAGACAATGAAAGTGACCTTGTAGTTAACAATATAACTGTATCAGATCATCAGTTAGAATGTTTTACTCCCCTAAAAGAAACTGAATTACTTTCATTAATCTCTACATCAAAAGCCTCAACTTGCGTACTAGATCCCTTACCGACACATCTATTCAAACAGATAATGCCTGGAGTAATTGAACCGCTTCTAAAAATAATAAATTCTTCTCTTATGATTGGCTATGTACCCAAATCCTTTAAACTAGCAGTTATCAAACCCCTGATTAAAAAACCTGACCTTGATCCCTGTCAGCTGTCCAATTATCGGCCAATATCAAACATCCCCTTTATCTCCAAGATCCTTGAAAAAGCTGTGGCACAGCAGTTATGCTCATATTTACATAGGAATAACATCCATGAAATGTATCAGTCAGGATTTAGACCTCATCATAGCACAGAGACAGCACTGGTTAAAGTAGTAAACGACCTACTGTTGGCGTCTGATCAGGGCTGTGTCTCGCTACTTGTGTTGCTTGACCTTAGTGCAGCATTTGATACCATTGATCATTCCATTCTTCTGGATAGACTAGAAAATGTTGTGGGAGTTAAGGGAATGGCCCTCTCCTGGCTCAGGTCTTATCTAACTGATCGTTATCAGTATGTTGATATAAATGGTGATATTTCTAGACGTACCGAGGTAAAGTTTGGTGTTCCACAAGGTTCTGTCTTGGGTCCACTGCTTTTTTCTCTATATATGTTACCTCTGGGCGATATTATTCGTAAACATTGTATTAGTTTCCACTGTTATGCTGATGACACACAGTTGTATGTCTCTGCAAAACCTGATGAGAGACACCAGCTTAATAAAATTGAGGTATGTGTTAAGGACATTAGACACTGGATGCTTATTAATTTCCTTCTGCTTAACTCTGACAAGACTGAAGTACTTGTGCTAGGACCACATACAGCTAAAAGTAAGTTTTCTGATTACACAGTAACTCTGGATGGCCTTTCTGTTTCTTCACGTGCAGCAGTAAAAGACCTCGGAGTGATTATTGACCCCAGTCTTTCATTCAAAACTCACATTGATAACATCACCCGGATAGCTTTCTTTCATCTCAGAAATATTGCTAAGATAAGAAATTTAATGTCATTGCATGATGCAGAAAAACTAGTCCATGCTTTCGTTACCTCCAGGTTGGATTATTGTAATGCCTTACTCTCTGGATGCTCCAATAAGTGCATAAACAAGCTCCAGTTAGTTCAAAATGCCGCAGCAAGAGTCCTTACTAGAACTAGAAAATATGACCACATCACGCCTGTCTTGTCCACACTGCATTGGCTCCCAATCAAGTTTCGTATTGATTATAAAATACTACTATTGACCTTTAAAGCACTAAATGGTCTCGCACCACAGTAAATGAGTGAACTTCTGCTCCTCTATGACCCGCCACGCCTACTTAGATCAAAAGGTGCAGGCTATCTGCTGGTACCTTGTATAGCTAAGGCTATATCAGGGGGCAGAGCCTTTTCTTACAAAGCCCCACTGTTATGGAACAGCCTTCCAAGTAATGTTCGGGAATCAGACACAGTCTCAGCATTTAAGTCTAGGCTGAAAACATATCTGTTTAGTCAAGCCTTTTGTTAATGGTGTTTATGAGCTAAAGGAGTAGATCTGGAGGGTCCTCAGACATAGAGTGTTTTGGTAAACTGGGATGTATGGATGCTGTCAGTCCCCACTTGCTTGCTCACTCGAGTTTGTTGACGGTGTAGTGGCTGGCTGCTTTATGTCCCGGGGCTCCCTCATGCCTGTGTTACCTTCTGGCTCTCTCCTTTTAGTTATGCTGTCATAGTTGCCGGAGTCCCTGCTTGTACTCGGTGCAATATGTATACTGTTCCTACTTATTCAGGTGACATTGGGCATACCTAACCACCTGTGTTTTCTTTCTCTCCCCCCCACCCCAAATCTGTCCCTCTGAGTTACATGGAGTCAACAGGAAATCTTTTGGTGGAGACGGTGGGGACCTCGACTGGCTATCGTAGCCTGCAGGGAATCGGCCGTCAGACATTCTGTCGCATGTCCCAGACCCGGTGAAATGTAACTGAATTGTCTTGGCCAGGCCTAAGGGTCCCATCTGCATCTCATCATTGCTGAGGAGTGTGCTCCCATCACCCAATCAAGCATCCAGCCAGAGCAGGTCATGATATATTTTTTACCATATTAACATGCCATTGTGTGTTATGCCTGATGTAAAGACTCTCGTCTCTGCGAGCCTACCACACAGATTTAATACTTGTCATTTTTAGGGCATACCTAACAACGTGTTTTCTTTCTCTCTCTCTCTTCCCCCCCCCCCCCATCTGTCCCTCTGAGTTACATGTTGATCCTGGGATTGAGATGCTGGCCTCTTCTGCCCCTCGGACCTGCTTGATCCATCCTGGTGCCCTGTGTCTGGTCGGAGTTTTATCGCCCCACTCCTGTGAAGGACGGCCCCATGAGGACAGTTGAGGGTTATACCTGTTAAAACTGTTAATATTATAGTCAGGCTGTCTGTTGTTGCCCAAATGAGGATGGGCTCCCTTTTGAGTCTGGTTCCTCTCGAGGTTTCTTCCTCATGTCGTCTGGGGGAGTTTTTCCTTGCCACCGTCGCCACAGGCTTGCTCATTGGGGATAGATTAGGGATAAAATTAGCTCATGTTTTAAGTCGTTCAAATTCTGTAAAGCTGCTTTGCGACAATGTTTATTGTTAAAAGCGCTGTACAAATAAACTTGATTTGATTTGATTTGATTTGATTTGTGTGCTTAGGCCTGCTTGCATGACTATTAGTTGTTCCTGTTGAAACTTGTTCTTTGGTGACTGCTTTGTCCTTTAAGTTGTTGTCTCCCTTTGGAGATATGTTTGACATTCTGAAAACTTGTCGACATGTAAACATGTTGGATGATTTTTCTGATATCTTTCACATGTACTTCTGTTGTCACACTTTCTTGAGTGATGACCTGTCTTCAAGGACCCAAAGCAAAGCTTTTCTGTCTGAACAAACTTGACACGATCTTGAACTGTCTTTTCACAGAACTTCCTACAGTCAGCGAGGATATGTCCTGTTCTTTTGCAGAAGTCACATGATGGAATATTGTGTTGTGCTGTATTTGTGGACAGTGTCTTTGCTTGGATAGTTTGACCATGGTGTTGCCTTTGTCTTTCACCTTCTATCCTCTTGACTGTTTGAATGGATGAGATAGGATCACAAGCGAGATCTGCTTCGTTTGACAGGAAGTCAACCAACTCTTTGAATGATGGGTATCTGGCATTTGCTAGTCTGCTTTCCATCACCTTGAGGTTCCAAATAGACACCAACCAGTTTGGCAGTTTCAACAGAGTTTTCTGACTTTCGTTGCAGTCATTTAGGACTTCTAATGTTTTGATGTGGCGCATTGCAGCTTCACAACTCTGAAAGAAGTCTGCAAACTCTCTTAACTCAGAGCCATCTTTGGAGCTTATTTTTGGCCATCCATGCAACTTATCTCTGAAGGACTTCCCTATTATGAATGGGTCTCCAAAGCATTTTTCCAACAGTTGCAAGGCTGAGTCGTATGCTGCTTCTATGCCTAGTAGGAAAAATCCTTCCACAGCCTTCTTTGCAGTGCCACCTAGATACTGTCTTAAGTAGTACAATTTTTCATTCTTGGGAATGTTCTTTCTGTCAATTAATGTTACAAATGACAGTCGCCAATCATTAAACTTCAAAGGATCACCAGTAAATACTGCAGGCTCTGGTGTTGGGAGACGACTGGCACTGATAGCTTCTACTAGTGCACTGACCAAAGCAACACTGGAGATATTCTGCACCTGCACCATGTGTGGTTGTGTCACTGGAGCCTGTGATGTGGGCTGCAGGGCTGGGGGGCGAGCTTGACTTGTGTTTGGTGGGAACTGGGGAACAAATGGGGAACTTGAGGCATGAAGGGTTTAGGTTGTGACTGGCTGAGGACTGAATAATGGATCAGAACCTTGAAACTTCACTGCTGGTTCAACATCATTCAGTAAGTTAAGTGTGCCACAGTTTCCAGCTTGGTCATAGACTTTTGCTCGAGCTCTTGCAGCATTTAGCTTCTTTACTTCTTCAAGGTGATCAAGCTTTCTGTGTCGTTCTTGAATAGCTTGTTGTCTGGCTAGCTTCTCAGATTCAAACTGTGCCAGTTGTTCTTTATCTTCAGCCTCTAGTCTTTGTAGTTCTGTTGTTTCTTTTTCTTGCTCATCTAACATTGCCAGAACTTCTTGAGCAGCTGCAGCTTCAGCTACAGCCTCATTTCTTTTGACTGAGAGGATGCTAGAGCTAGCAAAACTATGCTTTGTTTGATGAGACCTTGATCGAGAACTTGTGGAATTTAGGATTGATCCAAAATCAGGCCAAGGTTCTTCCTCTTCATCCTCTGGATGTCCTGAAAGTTGTCTTTGTGCCTTTAGAATAATATGATCTGAAGGAGATACACATGTGTCAACCTTTCATTGCACATCTGGTTTAGGTGATTGCACTCTACGTAACTCTTCATACATAGATTTAACTTCAGAACATGTAGCTGTAATACCTTCAATTAGCTCATTTAAGTCATCTTCTGAGACAGTGTCAGACAATATTTCCTTGCCTGATACCTCCAATTCTCATGGGTGATTTTAAATCGATGTTGCAAGGTCTTTAGCTTTTCTTCTTCAAGTTCCTTTCCTTTTTCTGTGAGGGTTCGAACTCTTTCATTTCATTGTGGCTTTTCTACTTCTGCCGATTCACTCATTGTGGCTTTAGGTTCAGCAGGTGATCCTGTATCTTTATGGCAGGACTCAGTGTTTGTGTCAGACATTTTGAGATAGCTTGAATGATTATGTGATGTGTCTGATGTCTTGACTTGGATTTCTATAGGACTATGTGTTAATGCAAGGTATGGTGAGCTTAAATGTCAATGACTACAAAGGTTCTCAATCACTGTATGCAGCCATGTGAGTCTGCTTAGCTCAATTTCTAAACACAAATGGCATAATAGAGCTGTTTTAGCATTAGCAATTTATCAAACTTATAGCTTGCTTTAAATAGAACAAGTGAAATATTTGGACAAATATTTAAACACAGTTATTCAAGTGTGAACCTTAATTAGAGAAGGACTAGATCTCAAAAATAGATTATAGCACTAATGCATCAGGTAATATAATGTTTCAGATAAGCAGATCCCTTTAAACTTAATTACCTTTCATAAACATAAATTTTCACACTTTTGGTTTCAACTTATAGTGTCCCTTTAACCTTTGTGATGATAAAACACAAAATACACAATTCCTAATCTTCACTTAGAATGATGTCACTTTGTACCATTAACCATTTTTGACAGTCATCAATAATAAACGTCTTCACATCAGATTCTTCCCAAAACATGTGGTCTTAGTTTGCAAGGTAAATAGACCTGAGTCCTTGATTGCAGCTTTAATGTTGAGCCACTTCTCACACCACTAACTTGAAGACTGGCGGAGCACTTGCTGGCTTTACCTTGAAAAGTTGCACTTTCGACACAGTCTAATCCCCGCAGCTTCTTGTTGCGATGCTGACAGTGTTTATGGGCTTCACTTCTCTGATGTGCCGGACGCTCTGGACCCCCATCGCGGTGTTACGCCGTTCCTTTCATCTCTCCGACCCGTGTTGAGCAGGTGAGTTCTCACTGGAGCTCTTGTCACGACAGAAACGGATCGGTTTCTCTTTAACTGGCATTTATTTCGTCTCTTCTCCCATCGTTCATGCTGTTCAACATGACATTCCATTTATGCCGTGAGAACTCATTAGCCGCTTGTCATGAAGAGAGGTTCTTGACGCACCTCGGGCCATGCTTTACTGTCCATAGCACTCCTTTTTTTCACTATATTCTTTGTTCTGTGTTTATATTGCATATTTTATGCTGTTTGCACTGTGATTGTTGTTGCTTTTTATCTCATTGTTCATGTGTATAGTGACAATAAAGGCATTCTAATTCTAATTCTGTGAGCGACAGTGCTGACCACTACACCACCGTGCCGCCCCAACCATAGACATATAAACATAGACGCCGCCTTCTGCGTAGAATCATACGTCATCCTTGCCGCCATATTGGATGTGGCAAAGTGGAGATTCTTCAACCATCTCTGGTATAGCGTCTAGACAGTAGCCGAGAATAAAGATGCCTCATTCATGTGCTGCGTTTAACTGTACCAACAGGTTTACCGTCCAAACGAGATCACATGGGATTACCTTTCACAGGTGAGACTGGAAAAATACTTTTCATTGTATTTGGTCATTATAACGTAATTTTACAAACAGATTTTTTCTGACTTTGTGGCTAATATGAAGTCTCGTGCATAATAGCCGCTCGGTGAAACCTGTCTCCAAACAACGAAGTATTTCCTTCGTAACTACACTGATTGTTGTTAGTTGCTTAGCTAACTTTTCACATACTATGTAGGTTTCCCAAAAATAAAGCCATGAAAAAGCAGTGGGAGACAGCTGTGCGACGGGAAGGGTTTTCTGCTACTCCGTGATCCATGCTCTGCAGTGAACACTTCAGAACGGAGGATTTGGACAGAACAGGTGAGACAGTCGGGATCAGAGAGGGAACTGTTCCTTCAGTCTTCAGTTTCCCAGCTCATCTCCACCGGGGAGGTGTAGAGTTATAAGCAGTGAGAATTAGATAATACAGTGCCACACTATGATGAACGTTTTTGAACATATGGTGAATGTTTTTAACCTTTCTGAATGTGAAGGAATCAGTGATGTATTTTGTTTTGGTATGACGTTAGAACCTGGCCGAACTCAGTTTGGCGCTCATTCTGCTCACTTTATTCAGCGAGAGTAGGTCTGTGTGGTGACTCAATAAATAAAACAGTACATTTCTATTTTCATTCACTATTTCCAGTTTTTCCACTATTTCCATCATTTATCATATTCAGTCTTGTAGGTTGTAGGTTGGTTATTGTGGCCCCAGGTTTTGGTAGCTTGCTACGGTATGCTGACTGATTAGCTTACCTGAGCTATCTATCGCGTATCTGTCACTAGTTTGCAGTGTACAGGGTATTTCGCACACTATTTATAACCATCACATTAAAAGTTATATGTGTTGTTTTGATGCCTGTTTGTTTCCCAAATATATACGTGTGTGTGTTAATGGGTGAATAAAAGGCATTGAGTTAAATATTATTGTAGAAAGGGGCTTTATGAAGTTCAGTCCATTTACTTGCATTGGTTTACAGGGAAGAGTTGCCACATCAAATATGGCGGACACTCTGACGTATCCCAGCAACGGGGCCACCAGCTCAATGCGGCGTCTATGTTTATATGTCTATGGCCCCAACCATCACAAATGTTATAAAATATTTCAGGGGAATTTTACGACAGTGCTGAACTCGCTTACGGTTTGTTTTCATTCACAGCATGATTCTGTCCCCCCTCACCATGTCCAACTCGTTTTCTTTAAATTAATTTATACTTCAAGTTTTACTGGATTAATGAAGCTTTAACTTTATTTCCTCCAGAAGCTTTGAGTTTGGGTGAGTCGAACTCTTAACACTACAGATCAGGTAATGGGTTAGAACACACACACCAGAATGGGGCGCTGGATAGATTCTGTTCATTGTTACAGTTAAAGTTTGAGTTTTATTGAAAAATTATAAACGATTAAAGCATAATGATGATCATAACTATACCTGCTTTCTGATAAACTTTGTTCATCACTTTCCTTTCACTGAGCTCGTAAACCCACAGGAATAAAAAGGTTCTGGTGAAAAGTGAGAACTCTGGCTGCTTGTCCAACTGGATGAGTGGATTAAAGAGTTAAAGTCGAGCCCTGAATCAGACTGAAGGAGAAGCAGTGAAAAACTCTCAGGGGAGCTTTACTGTATCAACATCACTGATCAACTTCATTTCTTTTTATCTAATGGAAATCAGGAATTTTTAAAGGTTTATCTTTAAATTCAACACTGCTGTTTTGCTTTCAGTTCGTTTATCTTAGAAAAGTCTTGATGTATCATGATCTGATACTTTTGACATCGTTTACCAACCCTACTCTTTTATATTTAATATTTATTTATTTTTATTCCTCCATTGATATTTTGCACTTTCCTGTTAGTACATCATTATACCAGTAGATGGTGCTAGAGAAAGTTGGTGCTTGACAGAGTTGGTCATATTCTTCAAGTAGAACTGGAATGATGTAAATCAGCCTTGTGTCTGAAATTGCTTCCTACTCACTATATAGGGCACTATATAGTGAGGACGCCATTTTGTAGTGCTGTCCGAAACGATAGTGAGGATTATTACACCATATAGGGCACTCAAAGTATCCCACAATGCATCATGAAAAGTAGTGTACAACGATGGTCATTAACCAAGCAATATATCCCATCATGCATTGCGGTCGCACTGAAGGAAATAAAATTAAAAGTCTCAAATTTGATTTAATAAAAGTCAGCAGCAAAGAAGAAAGGATTCAGCCTTGATTTAAAAAACTGAAAGATGCAACAGACACAAAGTACTCTGTATTGATTAATGTGGGAAATGTGCTCAGTATAACATGGATTTATCACAAAAACACATGCAGGTATTTATTATTTTGAAACCCACCAGCTGACTGATCTGACACATTTTAATTGTGTTACAGTAATGACATAAATACCAGTGTGACGGACTTGTGTCCGAAAGAGTTTTTACATATTACCAATGAGCTCACTATATAGTCCTCTCTACAGTAATTCCCTGTATAGGGAGTAGTGAACAAGTGAGTGATTTCGGACACAGCGCAGGATTTTCATACGCACATCATTTCCTCATTCTTCTTCTTCTTCTCTATAATGTGCCTCTCAGGTTCTTCTAGTGCTGCATGAGTCTTTAATGAACACACACACCCCTCATGTTAACATCAACATATATTTATATGTTACATTTTACATGAAAGTTTTGATTCAGGTGAATCAGAACTCATTTAGACGGTTAGTTGGAAAGAATAGACTCGGTAAAGTGTGTTGTAATAGTGAGTCAAATCCATTAAAACACACTCAGAAGGATAGTTTGAAACAGGGGCGATTCTAGCATCTGATCTTTGGGGGTGCTTAGCCCCCAGAGCTGACAGAGGCACCTGGCTTGAACGACAGTGTTTCCACGTTTATTCCGTGTTAGAACCTGTGTCTGTCTCAGTTCAGATGCGTTGACGTAAGAGCGCTCTGGAGCAGGGTTAAAACAAACCACACGAGTTAAATCAATCTGGTTTATTCAAGCACTGCTCAACGATACACAGAAAGAGCAGGGTTTATATACATCAGAAGCTTGCGTGACAAGATAAGTAAGGGGCTCGGGGGCACAAGGTCAACTCGCCAGATAAGGAGTCGTTTTTATTATACATGAAAGAGCAGACCATACACCCCCTAGAACAGGAGGAACCAGGAATGTGGTTTCAGCGAAACTAGAAGGTACAGAGAAAATAAAAGAGTATGTTCTCGCGATTATGCACGTTTACCAGGGTGTGAAAGGGTCATAAAGCTCAGGACAGCTATGCACGAGAACACACACAATCTTACAATCCCCTCTTTTATACTTTGTTTACAGAGTATAACTACAGTTTAGACTCTAACGTATTGACAGACATAACAAGACTGATTAGTATGTTGTTTAGCAGTCCAATTGGCAAATCGCCAAAAAACGTTGTCCTCGTGGCTGGCTTGAGCGGGATTCCCTGCTCCAAGCGCTAAGACCAATACCAGAAGGAAAGTCATACTGGTCACTGACTTTGTTCTTTCTGTGTCCACAGGATGTAGATAGTTGAAGGTAGCCCAGGCTCACGTGTCTTCCAGATTCCTCAGTTCAGAAGTCTGCGGGACGCACCGACCATCCCCTCTTTGTAGATCAGCCGAAACCGGATCACTCCGGATGCTGGAAAGGGGATCCCTGAAAAGGCCGTCAGCTGTTGTCACAACAACCTTCTGTAACACAAAAACCTGTTAGACATCATCATCATAGATTCAATTTACTATTGGAGCCTTCTTGATTCGGCTGGCGTGGATCCACTGTGGAAAAAGGTCAGTTAGTACAGCCGTTCGAGTTACAGCGAGCACATCCGTGGGTTCACTGTAGGGCGGTTCCTCCAAAGGAGCGCCTAATTTCGCAAATTTCTTTACCAACACTTTATCCCCTACCTCAAAGGGGTGAGTGGGTGCCTCAGGAATGGGAGGCTTTTTGGAATTTAGTCTCGTCCAGTACTCATCCAACACCCGCATGAGACCCACGGCGTACTCACTGAGATGTACATCAAGATCACTCGTTCCTATAGCCTGCATACCTCTGCGCCAGGGTGTAGGAAAAGGCCGGCCCATCACGAGCTCATACGGAGACAGGTTGTCGAGGGCCACTTGAGCGGTCATTCGCATGTCAGCGAGGACTAAGGGTAAAATTTGTACCCAGTTTTTAGTGCCGGTTTCTTGCATTGCCTTGCGCAGCTTACCCTTGATTGTTCTATTTGCGCGCTCCACAATGCCGGAGGATTGTGGATGGTACGGGATGTGGAATCGCCAAAGGATTTTTAGGTCCTTACATAGTTCTTGGGTCACCTTAGAGGTGAACGGCGTCCCTTTGTCAGAGTCTATCCCTACCGGGAGGCCATAACGCGGAATGATTTCTTGCGTCAATTTGTTTACCGCCGTGCGAGCGTCTTCTTTCCCGCAAGGGAAAGCCTCCACCCATCGTGAAAATTTGTCGACCATGACCAAGAGATACTTAAAGGGGCCCTGTTTTGGCATGTGAGTAAAGTCAATCTGCCATTCCTGGAACGGCGTGTCAGGTATGGGAAGGTGCTGATGTACCGCGCCTGGTTTAGATGGATTATTCTGTGCGCACGTTAAACATCTGTCTAGAATGTGATGTACATCGGTGTGTATTTTGTCGATGCAAAATATTTTGGATAAATCCTCCACTACCCCCCTTCGTCCGCGGTGAGTGGGACCATGAAACTCGCGGACGAGAAATGGAGTGCAATGTCTAGGCAAACAAAGGCGGCCCTGAGCATCGATCCGAACGCCGTCAGACGGCTGCGCGCCGCATGAGTCCCAGAAATGGTTGTCTGAGGCCGAAGCGGAGGCCTGGAGGGAGATCAAGTCAATGTCCGGAAGAACGGCACTAATCATACGGCTGGATGAGACCAGGGAGAGAGTAAGCGAAGGCGGAAAAACACCGGAGGCAGCCGCGGCTTTGGCAATGCGATCGGCGAGAGAGTTTCCCCTGATCTCAAAAGAGTCCCCAATACAATGAGCACGAGTCTTAACAATGGCTAAAGAGCGCGGGAGAAGACACGCTGTAATAAGATCAGTAACAAGCGAAGAATGAGAAATGGGCTTACCGTCTGCAGTGGTGAACCCACGCGAAGCCCAAATCCGACCAAAGTCGTGAGCAACGCCGAAAGCGTAACGTGAGTCAGTGTAGATAGTGACGTCGGTGTCCTGAGCAATAACACATGCACGGGTTAGAGCGTATAGTTCGGCAGCCTGAGCCGAGGAGAAAGGAAGAGAAAAAGCTTCAACAGTTTCATCAGGAAGGCGGCACACAGAATAACCACACACGAAAACGCCGTCAGAGGGGCGTGAGCACGAGCCGTCCACAAACAGCGAATCACCTGAAAGTAAGGGGGTGGAACGTAAGTCGGGGCGGATACTTGTCTCGAAAAGAATGCTAGAAATGCAGTCGTGTGTTTCAGAAGGAAGAAAATCATCCTGTGAATTGAGGAGGCGCTGAAGCGCGTGCGCGAGAGAATCAAAAGAGGAGGAGGGCTTAACAGTAAGGTTTTTGGTGGCCAAAAGAATAGACTCGTATCCAGAGCGACGCTGCGCAGATAAATGCTGGGTACTGAGGTTCTTTAAAACGTGCACTACATCATGTGAGGTGTGGAGAACGAGCGGGTGAGACAAAACCAGCCGTTCAGCGTCCGTGACCATGACAGCACATGCAGCCACCGCCCTGAGGCAAGCAGGGAGGCCCTGTGCCACAGAATCAAGAGTTTTAGAGAGGAACGCACAAGGCCGCATACCCCCCCCCGTGCTCCTGCGCCAAAACCCCAGACGCAGTTCCCTGCTGGTTGCACACATATAAATGAAACGGCAAACGGTAATTCGGAAGTCCGAGAGCAGGGGCCGAGCATAAAGCCTGTTTCAAGGCCCTGAAGGCCGTCAGCATCTCATCAGACCACACCAGGGGCTGAGTCAAAGGGTCCGAGTGCAGAATTGCAGAGCGCAGACACTTGTCATAGGTGGAACAGTCAGGAATCCACTGGCGGCAGTAATTGATAAGTCCCAGAAAAGCCATGAGGGCGTGTTTGGTGGCAGGCACCTGAGTGTCTAGGATGACCTGCACACGCTCGGGGCTGAGCCTGCGGGAGCCCTGGGAGAGATCGTGACCCAGATATCGAACAGTGGGGAGGCAGAACTGAAGCTTAGTTCGTGAGACCTTGAAACCTTCTTGCGCCAGAAGAGAGAGGAGAGCGAGTGTGGCTTTAGCGCAAAGGTCCTCGTCCTCCGCCGTTACCAGAAGATCATCCGCGTATTGGAGCACGGAGGAGCCCGAGGGGAGGCACAAACCGGCCAAGGCGTCCCTCACTACGGCTGTAAAAACCGCGGGGGAATCGACATATCCTTGGGGTAACCTGGTCCATGTGTACTGCTTTCCCCTGTGCGTAAAAGCGAACAGGGGCTGCGTGTCGTGGCCCACAGGGACGCTGAAAAAGGCAGAACAGAGGTCAATCACAGAGAAAAACGCATGTTCACACGGAATCGAGGCCATAAGAGAGGGAACGTCTGGAACTAATGGGGCGACTGGGATAATTAACTCATTAATCTTACGCAAGTCCTGGGTGAAACGCCACGTGCCGTTGGGCTTCTGCACCGGGTTCACTGGGGTGTTATAAGGGCTGACACAGGGAACAACCACACCTTGCTCTAGGAGAGAACACAGAACATCATCAATGCCAGACAGTTTAGCTGGGGAAAGGGGGTACTGTTTTACATATACTGGCGAAGAGTGTTTAATGACCGCCTCGTAAGGGGTACAGTTAACAAAGCCCGCCTCGTCCTTATGTTCCGCCCAAAGAGAAGCTGGGAGATCAGAAAGAGAGGGTGTGAGGTGGGTAACGGCACAAGCAGCATTGAGAAGGTTATGGGGAAGAGAAAGGGAGGTGAGGGCAAGAGCAGCCGACGAAGTGTCGTCTGGTATGTCAACAACCATGTGTGAGCCACTAAAAGAAATAGAGAGCCCTAGGAGGCTCATGAGGTCCCGTCCAAGCAGGTTAAAAGGGCAATCAGGCATGCAAACAAAGGAGTGAGAAAACTTCAGTAAAGGATCAAGGGCACAAGTAACAGAAAGGGGGGGCGTGCAACTGGAATGGAAAGGAACCCCTTCTATTCCCACAGAGCTTACAGACCGTGTAGATAAAGGACCCGCATATTCCCTCCCCACTGAGGACATGGTAGCCCCGGTGTCGAGTAAAAAAGGATATTCAGTCCCTGCTAGGCATAACACGATGGTGGGGAGATCTTCGTTAAGAGGGGAGCTGAATAAAAGATTTAACATAGCAACGGTCGGGGTTTCATCGCTCTGAGGGCAGCCCTATGGGCGGGCAGGATCTCTCTGCCCTGTGGGGCTTGAACCGGCGCGCATGACGGGTTTCTCGCGTTCCTGCTCATCTCGCTGTTTCGCATGACATTCTCTTATCCAGTGCCCCTCTTTTCCACAATAGTGGCACTTTCCATTTCTCCTCCCTCCCCCGCCGCGCGGTCCCGTTCGGCGACCCCTCTCCTGTCGTCCCTCCGCTCGTCCGCCCGGCACGACGGATAAACATGCTTTATTCGTTTTACAGTCTAAAAGACCATCGCTCTCCAGCGTGCGCACCCGCTCCCCGGCCTGACGGAGGACCAGATTATTCCGGTCACTCCAGTGATGTTTTAATACGCTCTGTATTTCGGGGCGACAATTAGACAGAAAGGTGGACAAGAACATTGGGTTCGGGTTTGCCAAATCAAGTTCAAGACCTCCCAAATGTTGCCAAACTTCCCCAAAGCGCTTCCAGAAAGCCGACGTCAGCTCAGAACGCTCCTGTTTGCAATTAGTGACCTGTGACAGGTCTCTATTTGCTTGTTTTAAGGCGAGCAGGTATCGCGTCAATTGCTCACGAAGCTGCTGCAGTGCGTTCGGCGTGTCCTTCCAAAAGAAGGTAGTCACGGTGCGCCGACGCGGGCGACCGTCATCCCCTTCATACTCTTCCTTAATATTTTCAGCTTGATCATTGACGGGGGCGAGAACCTGAACGTTTTCTAACAGGGCTGTCTCATCATATGCGCCTCCTAATTTATTTTGCAGAATAAACCGGTAATCAGCTCCCGTAAGCTGACAATTACGAGAAACATTAATTAACTGATCAACAAAAAGCAAGGGCTTATCGGGTGACGGAAGAAGCGAGATGATGTCCTTAAGAGCCGACGGGGACGGAGGAGTTATATCAATACCACTGCGCTTTGCAACCCATACACAAGCAGCGTTTTGTGGCGGATAAGGACGCGAGCCGGCGTCTGGACCCACACCATCGGGATTATCCCAATCGTCATCATCAGTGTCATCATCGGTATCGTCACTACTTTCTTCGTCTTTGCCGGTCTTGGCTGATGCAGGCGCACCCTTTATCCCTCCGGGACGCTGCCCTCTGTCAACCGTGGGGGGGGGGCACGCAGACACAGCAGCCAGGGACGGATAAATTTTAGGAATCGTTTTTGCAGCTGACGGCGATTTACCAGTAATTTTTCCAGCCTTACTATAAGGTGGAGGTTTACTATCTAACGAGGCTGGAGGAGCAGAATGAGATTTGGATTTTCCTAGCGCCGCCTCCTCCGTTTCCTTGGTGACGGGTGCAGCCCGAGGCTTCGGGATGGATTTCAGGACTGAACGGGGAGTATAAGCCTGTTTAAAATTATCCCAAATCTTCTTCATATCATACCATTTGGCATATCCTTCCCGCATATACGGGCGATCCCATCCGGGGTCCCCTAATCCCTCATAAATCATGCGATGGGCCGATGCAAGATAACCAGGATCGAAAGTACCTCGGCGAGGATATGAAGGAATTTGAGGGTTGGCCTCGGTCCAACCTGCCAAATTATCGAGCCAGGGAGAAACATAATAAGCGAAACCGCACCTAGTCATCCATTCGGCCGGGGTTTCCCCTGGCGCAGGCTTAGGGAACGAGCTTCCCATCGTACAATGACAACAAACGGATCTGAAGAGGAACAGACAACAAATATAGTACAAATTTGTATAGCGCGCTCTTCCTGGACTCGAACCAGGGAAAACTGTCCTCCGTAGGACACTACGAAACTACTGCCAACCAGGTAGTCAATCAAACATGTCTTACCTGATTGAGAGTATCACGTCGGGGTCACCAAATTGTTAGAACCTGTGTCTGTCTCAGTTCAGATGCGTTGACGTAAGAGCGCTCTGGAGCAGGGTTAAAACAAACCACACGAGTTAAATCAATCTGGTTTATTCAAGCACTGCTCAACGATACACAGAAAGAGCAGGGTTTATATACATCAGAAGCTTGCGTGACAAGATAAGTAAGGGGCTCGGGGGCACAAGGTCAACTCGCCAGATAAGGAGTCGTTTTTATTATACATGAAAGAGCAGACCATACACCCCCTAGAACAGGAGGAACCAGGAATGTGGTTTCAGCGAAACTAGAAGGTACAGAGAAAATAAAAGAGTATGTTCTCGCGATTATGCACGTTTACCAGGGTGTGAAAGGGTCATAAAGCTCAGGACAGCTATGCACGAGAACACACACAATCTTACATTCCGCATTTAGACTAGACTTAACTAGACAAGAAGACTAGACTAGACAAGACTAGACTTATGCAATGTTTTAACAGAAGCTGACCCAATAAACTATGATATCTACACATTTACAACCACTGACACAAATATTTACGTTATATTTTTAACTAAACAAGACCTACTACTGCATTTGTAATGTTGGAGCTATTCATTTTGAACAGTGGTAATTGTTAATTAATGTGTTGTTGTGTATTGTGTAATAATAGCGTGCATTATTATGATTTTACATTAGTTTACATTAGTAAACGCTATGTTACATTAAATAAAATTGACTAACACACGGTGGTCTAGCACCATAGCACTTGTACAGCTCTGCACAAAAGTATCTCGATATGGATGATAAATGTCGTTTTTATCATTCTGTTCATAGACCAGGGAACATCAGTATTGCATTATGCATATTACTGTGTTGTGTTTAACAATTGTAACTCCAGTCCGTACCTTCACATCTCGCTATGCCAGTAATACTCAGGTGCTACTTCGAGTTCCTCATCGGCGTGGAATCCAGTTAAAAAAAACACCATGTCGTAGCAAGCACTCGCGCGGACAGGCAACCCAATCAGAGGGGACGCAAGGAGGAGAGGGATTTTACTGCTCATAGAACTATCACGTAACAGGTGAATTCAAGAACACACACACACCCGCGCACACATTCATTGCGCAGTGCGCAAGGGCACTTATTTCTGAAAATTACGTCCAAAAGCAGTGTTTTAGAGGGTGCTGAGCTAGGGGGTGCTGAGCTCGTTTTTGGGGGTGCTTGAGCACCCCCAAAAATAGGCTAAACACGCCCCTGGTTTGAAAGATGTGACTCAGTAAATAGAGTTTGTCCAGTCCTCCAGTTAATTATGGTTAATCTATTTGTCTATTAATCCTACAAATCAACAAGTATTACAATACAATACAGTGTCTTGATGTATTTTTATGCCTCCGCCACCATAAGGTGCAGGAGGCATTATGTTTTCGGGTTGTCTGTCTGTCCGTGCGTGCGTCCGTCCCGAAACCTTGTGAATACGATATCTCAAAGGCTAATGAAAGGAATTTCACCAAACTTTCACCATTTGTGCATTTGGGGACAAATATTAACTGATTAGATTTTGAGGTTAAAAGGTCACAGGTCAAGATTACTGTGAGGTCAAATGTCCATCCCCAAATCACAACTTAATAGGGCATGTAGTCTACCAGGTGGGCGCATCCCCATCGACGCCGTTGGTGTCGAGTTATATCTTTGCTTAATGGAATCCAAATACATGGTACTGTACCAGTCATAATTTGAATAAACACAAATTTGATCATCTCTGCTTGCCTGCGTGACATTCAGAGCTGGACGGACAACCATCATCTGAAGCTCGACCCAGGCAAGATGGAGGTGATCTACATTCCTGCTCCATCCTCTCCACCCCTGGACTTCGTCATCTCTCTGGGGAACATATCTAGGTCTCCTTCACCCAGTGCAAAGAACCTAGGGGTTGTGTTAGATGACAAACTCTCCTCCTCAGCGAACATCACTGCAGTGACCCAGACATGTAGATTCCTCCTCTACAACAGTCAAAGGATCTGTCCTTTCCTCACCACCTACTCTACTCAGCTCCTGGCCCAAGCACTGATCCTCTCTCCTTGCTGACCTTCCAGCATCTGCCATCAGACCCCTGCAGCTCATCCAGAACGCTGCAGCTCACCTGGTCCACAACCTCCCTCACTCTTCCCATGCCACCCCTCTGCTTGCTGACCTGCACTGGCTACCTGTCACAGCTCATATCAAATTTAAGATGTTGGTTTTAGCTTACCAGGCTCTCAAGGGGTCAGGGCCAGCATACCTCCAGAGTCTGATCTGCCTCTACACTCCAGCCAGATCCCTATACTCTGCTACTATTGGTCACCTGGCCCCTCCTCCTCTCTGCTCCTGCCCTGCCCACTCAAGACTGTTGTCTGTCCTGGTTCCCTGTTGGTGACCTTCCCATTGAGGTCAGAATTGCTGACCCCCTGACCACCTTCAAATGCAGACTGAAGACTCACCTCTTCAGGCTGCACCTCTCCCCTGTTTCCCTGCCCACTATTTAACTGCATTTTGGTCTAGACCAACCCAGGCTGTGTGTGGTCTAGCCTGGGGTTAGCTTGAGTTCAAGTTTTATTTTTCTCTATTTAGTTGTTCTTTGTCAGCTCATTTGTATGGTTGGCTTGGTTCCTTGGTTGTTGATTGTTGGTACTGCAACAGAATTTTACATTCAGTGTTATAGTGTCACTTGTTCAGTTGACACGAGAACTTTCTTGTGTAGAAGTTCAGCACGTTGTGTACCTGACTTTTACACTTGTTGTATGTCACTCTGGATAAGATCATCTGCTAAATTCCATGTAATGTAATGTAAACAGCAGTCAGATTAATTATGATCCTTTGAGCTGGAAAATCTGCTGCGTCTCCAGTTCAAGTACAAACTCAGCCATCAGATGGCACTGTCGAATGAAACATTCTTAAACCAGTGGGTTGGTAAAAGGTACGTATACAGATACCTGCACACAGTGCTGTGATTTAGTTCAGCAAACCAACAGACTGCATCGATCCATTGCTTTAAGGTCATCTCATCTCATTTTCTCTAGCCGCTTTATCCTGTTCTACAGGGTCGCAGGCAAGCTGGAGCCTATCCCAGCCAACTATGGGTGAAAGGCGGGGTACACCCTGGACAAGTCACCAGGTCATCACAGGGCTGATACATAGACACAGACAACCATTCACACTCACACCTACGGTCAATTTAGAGTCACCAGTTAACCTAACCTGCATGTCTTTGGACTGTGGGGGAAACCGGAGCACCCGGAGGAAACCCACGCGGACACAGGGAGAACATGCAAACTCCGCACAGAAAGGCCCTCGCTGGCCACGGGGCTCGAACCCAGACCTTCTTGCTGTGAGGTGACAGCGCTAACCACTACACCACCGTGCCGCCCCTTCTCAAAGTCCTTATAGGCAAATTTTACCACTTGGAAGACATCTTCATAATGGACCTGGCCAGTTTTTTTGGGCTAACAAGACCCAGCGCCTATCAAAATGACTGGGAAGAGAGACAACAGGTTGAAACTCATATCTCGAGGATATTTTCTGAATGCCCCCTGGGTAACTTGTGACAGCTTTGATTTACAGGGTGGGGAAAGTTTTCAACACGTTAACTCTGTTGTCTTGAACATGTTTCCAATGCAGCTGTTCACATCAAATGTAGAACTCTGTAGAACAAAAATTAAACTTTTCACTGCCCCATGTTTGTCTCTGTGTACGGCTCTAAAAATACGATCCCTACAGTGAAGTTGAGAGGAGGAAGGTATGGGGCTCTTTCTCTTCTCATGGTACAGATATAATCCAAAACACTGAAGGGAAGATGAATAGAGCCATGCACCAGAAAATCCTTGTCATAATGAACACCATGACACGGTGAGCACCATGTATTAAGTGGAATTAAACACAAAGAAGACACATTTTTTTCATCAAGCTTTTATTTTCATTTAGTATTGTTAGCAACAATAACACATTTAATTATACTTTACACAGCCAGAGAATCGCTTGGCAGCGCTCCTGTGTTGTTGAGGAGAGCCCCGTGTATTAAGTGGAGTTTAACACAAATTAAACACACAATTTTTTCATAATTATTTTATTTTTATTTACAATGAAAATAAATTTAATTATACTTCATGCGGCCTGAAAATCATCTGGGTGTCGTTCCGTGTGAATGTGAAACATGACGAAAACATTCCCAACAGGCATGTTGACCATGAATTCCTGAATTCCTCTCCAAATGTATCCCGTAGTAGCGAGGCTGTGGGTTCTTCCATATCATGTGCATGTCAGCCCAATATGGTTGCCGGCGTTGCTTGAGGTGTACAGTGGTGCTTGAAAGTTTGTGAACCCTTTAGAATTTTCTATATTTCTGCATAAATATGACCTAAAACATCATCAGATTTTCACACAAGTCATAAAAGTAGATAAAGAGAACCAAGTTAAACAAATGGGACAAAAATATTATATTTGATCATTTATTTATTGAGGAAAATGATCCAATATTACATATCTGTGAGTGGCAAAAGTATGTGAACCTTTGCTTTCAGTATCTGGTGTGACCCCCTTGTGCAGCAATAACTGCAACTAAACATTTGCGGTAACTGGTGATCAGTCCTGCACACCGGCTTTGAGGAATTTTAGCCCGTTCCTCCGTACAGAACAGCTTCAACTCTGGGATGTTGGTGGGTTTCCTCACATGAACTGCTCGCTTCAGGTCCTTCCACAACATTTCGATTGGATTAAGGTCAGGACTTTGACTTGGCCATTCCAGAACATTAACTTTATTCTTCTTTAACCATTCTTTGGTAGAATGACTTGTGTGCTTAGGGTCCTTGTCTTGCTGCATGACCCACCTTCTCTTGAGATTCAGTTCATGGACAGATGTCCTGATATTTTCCTTTAGAATTCACTGGTATAATTCAGAATTCATTGTTCCATCAATAATGGCAAGCTGTCCTGGCCCAGATGCAGCAAAACAGGCCCAAACCATGATTCTACCACCACCATGTTTCACAGATGGGATAAGGTTCTTATGCTGGAATGCAGTGTTTTCCTTTCTCCAAACATAACGCTTCTCATTTAAACCAAAAAGTTCTATTTTGGTCTAATCTGTCCACAAAACATTTTTCCAATAGCCTTCTGGTTTGTCCACGTGACCTTTAGCAAACTGCAGATGAGCAGCAATGTTCTTTTTGGAGAGCAGTGGCTTTCTCCTTGCAACCCTGCCATGCACATCATTGCTGTCCAGTGTTCTCCTGATGGTGGACTCATGAACATTAACATTAGCCAATGTGAGAGAGGCCTTCAGTTGCTTAGAAGTTACCCTGGGGTCCTTTGTGACCTTGCCGACTATTACACGCCTTGCTCTTGGAGTGATCTTTGTTGGTCAGCCACTCCTGGGGAGGGTAACAATGGTCTTGAATTTCCTCCATTTGTACACAATCTGTCTGACTGTGGATTGGTGGAGTCCAAACTCTTTAGAGATGGTTTTGTAACCTTTTCCAGACTGATGAGCATCAACAACGCTTTTTCTGAGGTCCTCAGAAATCTCCTTTGTTCGTGCCATGGTACACTTCTACAAACGTGTGTTGTGAAGATCAGACTTTGATAGATCCCTGTTCTTTAAATAAAATAGGGTACCCACTCACACCTGATTGTCATCCCATTTATTGAAAACACCTGACTCTAATTTCACCTTCAAATTAACTGCTAAGCCTAGAGGTTCACATACTTTTGCCACTCACAGATATGTAATATTGGATCATTTTCCTCAATAAATAAATGACCAAGTATAATATTTTTGTCTCATTTGTTTAACTGGGTTCTCTTTATCTACTTTTAGGACTCTTTTGAAAATCTGATGATGTTTTAGGTCATATTTATGCAGAAATATAGAAAATTCTAAAGGGTTCACAAACTTTTAAGCACCACTATATGCTGTCTCAACGGAGCCATGAATGCTTTCGATCTAAAGATTCGCTGTTGGAATGGCCCTGTAACCTCTTCCACTCCATATATAATCCATTACCATAAGTGTTTGCATCTTCAAAAATTGTGCACGACTTAACAGTTCCGCTCCTGTGGGAGTAAACTCCGTGTCGCAGTGAGCTCTATGTTGTTCTGAGGCAGTGTTGCCAACTCCTCAGTAAGGAAAGTCGCTATTGGCTGTCCTTAAAGTCGCTAGAAGTCGCTTAATGACATCATTGCCTAATTAGCATAATCGACAATTTGCAAGTAATTGTAATGGACGCTGTAGGACAGAGGAATAATGTCATTGGAGAGACAAAAAGTGAGTAACAAACACCCTAATGTTAGGGTTTTGCTAGGACTCGAACCCAGGTCGTTGGTGTGACAATCCAGCAAACCCCCACTAGGCCAACAAGGGGATGATTCAAGTACAGAGGCGTGAGGCGAAAGTAGAGTATAAAAAAAAAAGTTTGTTTACACTATTTATAATCCAATGGAAAAAACAAAAAGAAAATCCAAAAGCTCAGAAGATAAACCAAAATAAAAATATCCAAAGGTAAAATGTCCAAAAACAAAAGGAAAGGTAAAATGCTGAACGCTCAGAAGATCAAAAAGGTACAAAGTCCAAAGAAAGCAAAAATATCAAAAACACAAGGGCACAGGCAAGATACGTGGGACAGAGGAAACTAGCACTAGACAGCATAGCATAAAGACTCCTTGACAAGGGAACAAACAGACGGGTATTTATACACAGACTCATTAAGGAGCAGGGCGGGGCAGGAAACAGGCAATCAAGACAAACACAAAACACAGTGGCAGCCTCTAGAGGCCAAAACAAACATGACAAGATAAACATAACAGCGGCCTCTAGAGGCCAAAACAGTTCCAGTCCTAACAGGACCCCCCCCAGGAGCATCTCCTGACGTTCCCAGGGCGATCCGGATGGGCCGAATGGAAGTCCTGACAAAGTCCTTTATCTAAAATGTCCCGGGCGGGGACCCAACAGTGTTCCTCAGGGCCATAGCCCTCCCAGTCTACCAGATATTGAAGCCCGCCACGGACCCGGCGGGAGTCAAGCAGGCAATGCACAGTGAACACAGTCTGACCCTGGAAGATGCGGAAGGGGTGGGGGATTCCTAGGGGCAGGGGCATATGTGGACGTCAGTACTGGCCACAACAGGGAAACATGGAATGTGGGGTTGATCCTCAGAGTCCGGGGCAACTGGAGCCAGTAGGCGACAGGGTTCACCCTGCACACCACCTTGAAGGGGCCAACGTAGCGAGGAGTAAGCTTGCGGTTCTCCACCCGCAGCGGAAGGTCCTTGGTGGACAGCCAAACCCGCTGCCCAGGGTGGAAAGCATGGGCAGGTCTTCTATGGTGGTTGGCCTGAGTCTGGTTGGTTCTGGAGGTCTGGATGAGGGTCCTCCTGACCTTGCTCCAGGTCTTGTGACACCGCCTCACATATTGGTTGACCGAGGGCACCCCCGCGTCCTCCTCCTGGTCTGGGAACAGAGGTGGCTGGAACCCGAATTGGCACTGGAATGGCGACAGCTTGGTGGCCGATGACTGCAGGGTGTTGTGGGCATACTCTGCCCATGGCAGCCAGGTGCTCCACGATGTTGGGTTATCCATGGCCAGGCCTCGCAGGGTGGTTTCCAGGTCCTGGTTGAGCCTCTCCGTCTGGCCATTGGACTGTGGGTGGAACCCAGAGGAGAGGCTGGCAGTGGCTCCGATGAGCTTGCAAAACCCATGCCACACTCAGGAGGAGAACTGGGGCCCCCGGTCAGAGACGATATCCTGTGGGAGACCAAAGACTCGGAAGACGTGATTGAACATTAGTTTAGCTGTTTCAAGGGCAGAAGGGAGCTTGCACAGTGGTATAAAGCGGCAGGCCTTGGAGAATCTGTCAACTATAACCAAAATGACAGTGACTCAGGGAGACCCGTGATGAAGTCGACTGCCACGTGGGACCAGGGACGCCGGGGAATGGTCAGAGGATGCAGGAGGCCCTGGGGATGCTGTCGTGGGTTCTTGCTTCTGGTGCACACCACACAGGAAAGGACGAATGACCTTACTTCCTTCTCCATGCTTGGCCACCAGAAGCGTCTTCTCAAAAAGTCCAGGGTCCTTCGAGCTCCTGGGTGGGCGGTGAGAGGGGACGAGTGACCCCACTGGAGAACCTTGGCCCGGGCTTGATGTGGGACGTACAAGAGGCCCGGTGGCCCCATCCCAGGACCGGGGTCCTGGCATTGGGCTCGTCGGACGGCCTCCTCAATACCCCAGCGGACAGGGGCCACAATCCGGGACACAGGGATAATAGGTCCAACTTCGCTCTCCCTGTTGGTGGGAGCGAACAGCCTGGAAAGCGCATCAGGTTTGGTGTTTTTGGAGCCGGGGCGGTATGATAGGGTAAAGTCAAACTGACTGAAAAACAAGGCCCACCTAGCCTGTCGTGGATTGAGTCTCTTTGCTTGCTGGAGGTACTCCAGGTTCTTGTGGTCCGTCCAGACCAAAAATGGATGTTGCGCTCCCTCCAGCCAGTGCCTCCACTCCTCAAGGGCCAGTTTAACTGCTAGCAGTTCTCGATCCCCCACATCATACCGGGACGCCGCAGAACTCAGGCGGTGGGAGAAGTATGCGCAGGGGTGCAACCTTCCTTCCGAGCGTTGAGAGAGGACCGCGCCGACGCCGCTGTCCGAGGCGTCTACCTCGATGATGAAGGGTTGTGAAGGGTCCGGGAGGACCAGAATGGGTGCCGTGCAGAAGCAGTGCTTGAGGTCTTTGAACGCCTTTTCTGCCTGAGGAGACCAGACATACGATCCACCTGTCCCTTTGGTGAGGTCCGATATGGGCGCTGCTACAGAACTAAAGTTCCTGATAAACTTGCGGTAGAAGTTCACAAATCCTAAGAACCGCTGAACCTCTTTGACGGACTTGGGGGTGGGCCAGTCCCGGACGGCCAGGGTCTTGGCTGAATCCATCTGGAGTTGGCCTGTCCGTACAATAAAACCCAGAAAGGAGACCTTGAGAACATGAAATTCGCATTTCTGGGCCTTAGCGAACAGATTGTTCTGTAGCAACCTCTGGAGAACCTGGTGGCGGTGCTCCTGCATGGTCATGGAAAAGATTAGGATGTCATTGAGGTAGACAAGAACATACTGGTTAATCATGTCCCTCAAGACGTCATTGATTAGGGCCTGAAAAACAGCTGGTGCATTGGTGAGTCCAAAGGACATCACTTGGTACTCATAATGCCCAGACAGAGTCTTTCTGTTAGGGTTTTGCTGAGATTTGAACCCAGGTTGTTGGTGTGATAATCTAGCAAGCCCCCACTAGGCCACCAGGGGGATGACTCAAGTGCAGGGGCGTGAGGCGAAAGTAGAGTATCAAAAAAAAAGTTTATTTACATTATTTACAATCCAATGGAAAAAACAAAAAGAAAATCCAAAAGTTCAGAAGATAAACCAAAATAAAAATATCCAAAGGTAAAATGTCCAAAAACAAAAGGAAAGGCAAAATGCTGAACGCTCAGAAGATCAAAAAGGTACAAAGTCCAAAGAAAGCAAAAATATCAAAAACACAAGGGCACAGGCAAGATACGTGGGACAGAGGAAACTAGCACTAGACAGCATAGCATAAAGACTCTGTGACAAGGGAACGGACAGAGGGGTATTTATACACAAACTAATTAAGGGGCGGGGCAGGAAACAGGCAATCAAGACAAACACAAAACACAATGGCGGCCTCTAGAGGCCAAAACAAACATGACAAGATAAACATAACAGCGGCCTCTAGAGGCCAAAACAGTCCCAGTCCTAACACCTAAATATGTTTAGAACTACAAATTAACTTTTTTTTTATTTTGCCATTGAAATAGGCCATCACTTCTCAAAATAACTTAATGACTTTAGTCAATTTTTTTTTTATATAGCGCCAAATCATAATATAATTATCTCAAGGCACTTTCCCCATTACATAAATCAGTTTTGTCCTGTATTGTTAAATGTTAGAATATCAAATAGAATCAAAAGACTGTTATGTGGGGTGGAATTGTTCGCTCTACATCCAACCCTCCTCCTTTATCCAGGCTTGGGACCGGCAAAGTGACCCAAAAGAGACACTCTGGCAGAGTTACTTAGGTTTTTTATTTATTTATTTATTTATTTATTTTTTTTTTTTTGGGGGGGGGGTATTAAGTTTATGCTCCACTTAGGAGCCTACAACAAGTCATAACATAATTTTTTTTCTATTTTAACATGACAACATTAACAATCTTAATGGACCAAAAAGAGACAATAGAAAAAAAACTGTCAGTGGCACTGTAAGTAAATGATGCTAACTAGTCTGGCCCTAATTATTCATTCATTGTTTTTTTTTTTCAGACCCTCCCTCCACACACACAAGCTGTGCTGGCTCACAGAAAGAGTAGGTCGTCCTCATTATGGTCAAGGCTTCCTATGGCAGGTTCAGCAACTGAGGAAGCTGACTTAAATGAGTAAGCAGCTGATGTTCCAAAGAGCTCCAAAACATCATCAGGCAGCTTGTGCTCATAGCAAGCCTCACCAGACAGCTTCAGACCAAATCGGACATACAGGATGGAGTTAAGGGTCTGCAAGGACATCCGATTTCTAAGTTTGCTTTTTACCACACTCATCTGGCTGAATAATCTCTCGAATTCAGCATTCGAGTGTGGCAAAGACAACACAGACACAGCAGCCATGGCGAGTTCCTGAAACGGGTTGCTATCAGCTGCATCCCTGAACTTCCAAATCTCACTCCAGAAGCCCACTGTGTTTTTTGTTTCATTCCACTTACTAAGATGGATGACACACCATTGCTGGACAATCTTCTCTATCTGTGCAGGACAGTAGCCAAGGAGCTTGGCTATTTTTTCTCTTTCTCCCAGGCTCATATTGTGCTTCAGAGTTTCCTCTACATTGAAAACTGACATGTACTGCAATGCTTCAATGTTGTCCGGCAGTCTCACCCTCAACTCATTAGTCAGGGAGATGGTGAAGGCTACACACCGCTTTCGGACACTGTCCTTCTCCTCAGGCGCAAGATGGAGCTCAGCTGCCTTTGACTCAAAAAGGTAACCAAGGTATGGTTTGGGACTGATGTATCCATCAATTGGCTCTTTGAGTACATCAATATTTGCCAGTAGATTCAGCATCATGTTACTCACAGACTTTATCAGGTGAACCAAGCTGTCAAGAAGTTTAAGAGGATCTACCTGCTCTCCCTCAAAAGCCTTGATGGCCAACTGTACCTCACCCAGCACTGACTTCAAAAAAGTCAGATACAAGATGTTTTGAGGATCATTGTACATAGAGTATAAAACCTCAGCCATGTAGCAGTGTTCACTGGGCTTGGTGACTGCGAAATGCAGTTTAAGCGCCTCCCACTGATCCAAAATGCGTGAAACCGCTGGTTCAATGGAGAACCAACGTGTAGCACACACCTTGGTTATTTGTAAGGGTTTCTCCCCACAGTTGATGGTCTCATATAGTGTTTTGTAGGCCTCCCTGCGCTTTGGAGACACTGAAAACCAGTTACAAGTCTCCCGTACCAAGTACTCCACACGACAGGGGATGGTGTCATTGGAAGCATGGCTCACAGCAAGCTGCAGAGAGTGACATACACAGCGAATAAGAACCAGATCTTTAAGGCCATACTCCTCCTTCAGCACTTTATGAACCCCAGAAATGTTGAGACAATTGTGTGTTTGGTGTCACTGAAGTACCTTATCACAACCCCCAAGTACTTAGAAACACTTACATCCGTGGACTCATCGAGGAGGAGGCTGAAACGCTGGTCACCCACATCTGCAACCAACTATTTTAGAAAGTATGGTGCTAGAACATCATTAATCATTTCAGTGCACTTTGTCCTGTGCATTTTGAAGTGAGCAGCAGTGGAGTCTGAGAAAGCAGCTTTACATGCTTCCCCAATGTGATCACATGCCAGCAGGGAACAGTGTTCAGCAAGAGCTAATGCCATGGTGGCTTCAGCCTTTTTTGCAGAGTCAATTTATTTTACACATTAATGACAGCTTGCTTTGGGTAGAACTGTTATAAGGCTTTGCCTTTTGAGTGTTTTTTTTTTAATGTCACAAAGTTTGGCGTAGAAATCAGCCTTACAGTACAGGCAGTATGGGCAGTGTGCCCGTGTATCATCCCCAATAAACTGTTTCAACCAGTCTTTGAAGTCAGGGTTTGATTCCCACTGCTTTCTGTATTTCTGAGTGTACAGTTCAGACTGAGACATGATGAGCTAGCCAGCCAGATGTTTAGCTGATGTCAGAGAGGCACACACACAGTGGACAAGGTGAGTAAGTGACTGAGGCTGTGTGAGTAAAATGCAGTGATTTATTTTAGTGTGACAGTGAAGAAACATTTACATCCCGCTCTCTAAGCCAGGGCAGGAATAGCGGCGGCTTTGCACATGCGCGATTCATTCGAAGTCTGGAGCGGAGAGGAGAGCAGAGCCCCGACCCATCCCGCCCCGCCCTGCCCCGCCTGCAGCTGGGTCTGCTGCGCTGCGCGAGGCCGCTGTGACTCTGACTGCCTGTGAGTGCCGTGGGGCGGCGGAGGGGCTCGCGCAGCACCTGCAGAAATATTCGCGCTTTCACGTCAGAGTCTCCAAAACACCAGAAAAGTCTCCAATAACACCAGTAAAAGTCGCTAGATTTGTCACTTGTCGCTCTTGACAAAAAAACTCCCCAAGTTGCCAACACTGTTCTGAGGTCCATGTCGTTCTGAGTGCAGTGTTCTTCTTCTTCTTCAGTTTATTGGTGGATCACATCTCTTTGGTGCATACCACCACCTACTGTACAGGAGTGTGTAAAGGGACTTAGCAGACTATCATGGCTATCTGAAGTTTAAGAAAAGAAAAAAAAAGGATCCTAGATCCCTTTAATTAAACCTGTATCATTAAGATAAATAAATAGGGATTTGATCCTATCTCTCTGCATTCCTTCTTCCTTAAGGATGTTTTCTATTCTATTATCAGCCTCTCTTTCTCTCCATTGCTGTCTGTGTTCTGTGTATTTATTGTAATTAAATAAAACATGAACTACATCTTCTAGAACTTGACATTCACTACATAAACCATTACTCTTCCCTATTAACCGTAGAGTGCCATTAAGACCTGTGTGACCCAATCTTAGTCTACTATAGACCACCTCTTCCCTTCTGTTGAGACCTGATATTATCCTTTTCCCCCAAACATTTTCCTGGATCTCATGATAATGCCTTGCATTGAATTCTACCTTCCATTCATTTTGCCATTTAAGTAGAACTTCTGTTTTTATTTTAGATTTAGCTTCTCCCTTCCCCTTTGAAATATTAATTCCTATATGTTCTTTTTCCAGCATTTTCTTAGCAATTTTGTCAGCTACTTCATTTCCTTTAATCCCAACATGGGCTGGAACCCAACAAAACTGAACCAATAATCCAAGGTTCTTAAGATTCAATAAAACATCTCATCTCATTATCTCTAGCCGCTTTATCCTTCTACAGGGTCGCAGGCAAGCTGGAGCCTATCCCAGCTGACTACAGGCGAAAGGCAGGGTACACCCTGGACAAGTCGCCAGGTCATCACAGGGCTGACACATAGACACAGACAACCATTCACACTCACATCTACGGTCAATTTAGAGTCACCAGTTAACCTAACCTGCATGTCTTTGGACTGTGGGGGAAACCAGAGCACCCGGAGGAAACCCACGTGGACACGGGGAGAACATGCAAACTCCACACAGAAAGGCCCTCGCCAGCCCCGGGGCTCGAACCCAGGACCTTCTTGCTGTGAGGCGACAGCGCTAACCACTACACCACCGTGCCGCCCTCGATAAAACATGTCTTGCCTCTATTTTCAAATCTCTCTTATTGAGTTTCCTGTTTCAAAGCTGAGTAAAACTGCCAATGAATCAGTACATATGACAGATCTTAGTGGTTTGACTTCTTCAATCCATCTCAGAGCAGTTATTATTCCCACTAATTCTATAGAATATATTGACAAAAAGTTGCTAAGCCTATATCCGTACTTTTTGTTGAATTTGGGAATATATATCCCGATTCCACAATGCCCATCTTGTGGATCTTTTGACCCATCTGTAAATATTTTAATAAAACCATAATATTTAGATATAAGATGTCTTTGGCTGCATTCTGCAAGGCTTTGTTCATTAGGCTGCTCTGCTTTTTCACTCAGCAGTTCTAAATCAATGGATGGAACAGGCAGCACCCATGGAGGAACTGTACTCAACACAAGTGCAGGGCTTGAGTTAAAATCTTTAATTCCATATTCTACCCCTATGTTGTTAATATGTCATCCAAAACCAGAACTCTTTGAATGGTATTCCCAACACTCATTTAGAACTGATACAGCAGGACTATTTATGCTCCCTTTAAGTCTCACCCAGTATGTTAAGGACAATTTATCAAATCTTAGTTTAAGTGGGGTTTCAAATCAAATCAAATCAAATCAAGTTTATTTGTATAGCGCTTTTAACAATAAACATTGTTGCAAAGCAGCTTTACAGAATTTGAACGACTTAAAACATGAGGTAATTTTATCCCTAATCTACAGTGGTGCTTGAAAGTTTGTGAACCCTTTAGAATTTTCTATATTTCTGCATAAATATGACCTAAAACATCATCAGATTTTCACACAAGTCCTAAACGTAGATAAAGAGAACCCAGTTAAACAAATAAGACAAAAATATTATACTTGGTCATTTATTTACTGAAGAAAATGATCCAATATTACATATCTATGAGTAGTAAAAGTATGTGAACCTTTGCTTTCAGTATCTGGTGTGACCCCCTTGTGCAGCAATAACTGCAACTAAACGTTTCCGGTAACTGTTGATCAGTCCTGCACACCGGCTTGGAGGAATTTTAGCCCATTCCTCCGTACAGAACAGCTTCAGCTCTGGGATGTTGGTGGGTTTCCTCACATGAACTGCTCGCTTCAGGTCCTTCCACAGCATTTCGATTGGATTAATGTCAGGACTTTGACTTGGCCATTCCAAAACATTAACTTTATTCTTCTTTAACCATTTTTTGGTAGAACGACTTGTGTGCTTAGGGTCGTTGTCTTGCTGCATGACCCACCTTCTCTTGAGATTCAGTTCATGGACAGATGTCCTGATGTTTTCCTTTAGAATTTGCTGGTATAATTCAGAATTCATTGTTCCATCAACGATGGCAAGCTGTCCTGGCCCAGATGCAGCAAAACAGGCCCAAACCATGATACTACCACCACCGTGTTTCACAGATGGGATAAGGTTCTTGTGCTGGAATGCAGTGTTTTCCTTTCTCCAAATATAATGCTTCTCATTTAAACCAAAAAGTTCTATTTTGGTCTTATCTGTCCATAAAACATTTTTTCCAATAGCCTTCTGGCTTGTCCACGTTATCTTTAGCAAACTGCAGATGAGCAGCAATGTTCTTTTTGGAGAGCAGTGGCTTTCTCCTTGCAACCCTGCCATGCACACCATTGTTGTTCAGTGTTCTCCTGATGGTGGACTCATAAACATTAGCATTAGCCAATGTGAGAGAGGCCTTCAGTTGCTTAGAAGTTACCCTGGGGTCCTTTGTGACCCCGCCGACTATTACACGCCTTGCTCTTGGAGTAATCTTTGTTGGTCGACCAGTCCTGAGGAGGGTAAAAATGGTCTTGAATTTCCTCCATTTGTACACAATCTGTCTGACTGTGGATTGGTGGAGTCCAAACTCTTTAGAGATGGTTTTGTAACCTTTTCCAGCCTGATGAGCATCAACAACGCTTTTTCTGAGGTCCTCAGAAATCTCCTTTGTTCGTGCCATGATACACTTCCACAAACATGTGTTGTGAAGATCAGACTTTGATAGATCCCTGTTCTTGAAATAAAACAGGGTGCCCACTCACACCTGAGTATCATCCCATTGATTGAAAACACCTGACTCTAATTTCACCTTCAAATTAACTGCTAATCCTAGAGATTCACATACTTTTGCCACTCACAGATATGTAATATTGGATCATTTTCCTCAATAAATAAATGACCACGTATAATATTTTTGTCTCATTTGTTTAACTGGATTCTCTTTATCTACTTTTAGGACTTGTGTGAAAATCTGACGATGTTTTTGGTCATATTTATGCAGAATTACAGAAAATTCTAAAGGGTTCACAAACTTTCAAGCACCACTGTATCCCCAATGAGCAAGCCTGTGGCGACGGTGGCAAGGAAAAACTCCCTCAGACGACATGAGGAAGAAATCTCGAGCGGAACCAGACTCAAAAGGGAACCCATCCTCATTTGGGCAACAACAGACAGCCTGACTATAATATTAACAGTTTTAACAGGTATAACCCTCAACTGTCCTCATGGGGCCGTCCTTCACAGGAGCGATGCGATAAAACTCCGACCAGACACAGGGCACCAGGATGGATCAAGCAGGTCCGAGGGGCAGAAGAGGCCAGCATCTCAATCCCAGGATCAACATGTAACTCAGAGGGACAGATTGGGGGGGGGGAGAGAGAGAGAGAAAGAAAACACAGGTTGTTAGGTATGCCCTAAAAATGACAAGTATTAAATCTGTGTGGTAGGCTCGCAGAGACGAGAGTCTTTACATCAGGCATAACACACAACAATGGCATGTTAATAAGGTAAAAAATATCATGACCTGCTCTGGCTGGATGCTTGATTGGGTGATGGGAGCACACTCCTCAGCAATGATGAGATGCAGATGGGACCCTTAGGGCTGGCCAAGACAATTCAGTTACATTTCACCGGGTCTGGGACATGCGACAGAATGTCTGACGGCCGATTCCCTGCAGGCTACGATAGCCAGTCGAGGTCCCCACCCTCTCCACCAAAAGATTTCCTGTTGACTTCATGTAACTCAGAGGGACAGATTTGGGGTGGGGGGAAGGGAAAGAAAACACAGGTTGTTAGGTATGCCCATGTCACCTGAATAAGTAGGAGCAGTATACATATTGCACCGAGTACAAGCAGGGACTCCAGCAACTAACTATGACAGCATAACTAAAAGGAGAGAGCCAGAAGGTAACACAGGCATGAGGGGCCCCGGGACATAAAGCAGCAGCCACTACACCGTTAACAAACTCGAGTGAGCAAGCGAGTGGGGACTGACAGCATCCATACATCCCAGTTTACCAAAACACTCTATGTCTGAGGACCCTCCAGATCTACTCCTTTACCTCAAACACCATTAACACAAGGCTTGACTAAACAGATATGTTTCCAGCCTAGGCTTAAATGCTGAGACTGTGTCTGATTCCCGAACATTACTTGGAAGGCTGTTCCATAACTGTGGGGCTTTGTAAGAAAAGGCTCTGCCCCCTGATGTAGCCTTCACTATACGAGGTACCAGTAGATAGCCTGCACCTTTTGATCTAAGTAGGCGTGGCGGGTCATAGAGGAGCAGAAGTTCACTCAGGTACTGTGGTGCGAGACCATTTAGTGCTTTAAAGGTCAATAGTAGTATTTTATAATCAATACAAAATTTGATTGGGAGCCAATGCAGTGTGGATAAGACAGGCATGATGTGGTCATATTTTCTAGTTCTAGTAAGGACTCTTGCTGCTGCATTTTGAACTAACTGGAGCTTGTTTATGCACTTATTGGAACATCCAGACAGTAAGGCATTACAATAATCCAACCTGGAGGTAACGAAAGCATGGACTAGTTTTTCTGCATCATGCAATGACATTAAATTTCTTATCTTTGCAATATTTCTGAGATGAAAGAAAGCTATCTGGGTAATGTTATCAATGTGAGTTTCGAATGAAAGACTGGGGTCAATAATCACTCCGAGGTCTTTTACTGCTGCACGTGAAGAAACAGAAAGGCCATCCAGAGTCACTGTGTAATCAGAAAACTTACTTCTAGCTGTATGTGGTCCTAGCACAAGTACTTCAGTCTTGTCAGAGTTAAGCAGAAGGAAATTAATAAGCATCCAGTGTCTAATGTCCTTAACACATTCCTCAATTCTATTAAGCTGGTGTCTCTCATCAGGTTTTGCAGAGACATACAACTGTGTGTCATCAGCATAACAGTGGAAACTAATACAATGTTTACGAATAATATCGCCCAGAGGTAACATATATAGAGAAAAAAGCAGTGGACCCAAGACAGAACCTTGTGGAACACCAAACTTTACCTCAGTACGTCTAGAAATATCACCATTTATATCAACATACTGATAACAATCAGTTAGATAAGACCTTCAGCTTTTTCTAACTTATCAGTTAAAGTTTCTTCAGCTTCTACTAACAGTGCACAGGTAGGAGTTGTTTTGATAGCTCCTATAGCAATCCTTTAAACTGAACTCTGTCAAGTTTCCTGAGAGATGTTGCACATGCAGAATTATACACTATGCAACCATAATCTATGGTTGATCTTATTAATGCTCTACAAATATTCATCAGTGATTTATTGTCTGCACCCTAGTACTGCCCAGAAATCATCCTCATAAGATTCAATACTTTTTTACACTTAGTTTCTACATGTGCTTTATAATGTTTCCATGTCGTTCTTTCATCCATGAAGATTCCAAAATATTTAAACTTATTTACGCTTTCAAATGGTTGGTTGTACAACGTTATTCTGAAGTTCTTTGGGATCTTCTTTCTGGTAAAAAAACATTACCTTAGATTTTGGTAAAGAGAATTTAAATCCCCAATCTATTCCCCATTGTTCTAATATTTGCATTTCTTTTTGTATGCTATCTATTATATATGGGACATTACGTCCCCTTTTCCATACAACAGCATCATCTGCATACAATAGTCCTTCACCTCCTTTCTCAAATATGTCATTAATCATTATCTTAAATAGAACAGGGCTTATAACGCCCCCCTGGGGAATTCCACTTTCTACCATATATTCTTCTGACAATCCATTGCCTACTCTTACCCTCAAAGTACGATGCGTCAAAAAATCTAAAATGAAACTGAACATTCTCCCATTTATCCCAATTTTCTCCGACTTAATTAATAGGCCCTCTCTCCACATGGTGTCATAAGCTTTTTCAATATCCAGAAAAACAGATGCCATCACCTCCTTCATAACTAAAGACTTTTCAACCTCATTACAGTTTAACAAAAGCATCAGTGGTTGATTTACTCCTTCTAAATCCTGTTTGATAGCTTTTAAGCAAGCATTTCTTTTCTAAGAAATAATTCAGACGACCAATTTTTCAATGAGCTTTCCTAGGTGTGACGTTAAAGCTATGGGCCTGTAATTACCTGGGTTACTAGGGTCTTTCCCTGGCTTAGGAAATGGAAGAATTGTTGCCTTTTTCCATGTTTTAGGTAATTTTCCTTCTTTCCAAATTTGATTAAGGGTCATTCCATGCCAAATCAACAAATATCTGACAAATTTATGCTCGACCATCTCAGATTTCAATGAAATTTGGAGGGCTCAGAGATACTATTAAAAGAAGTTAATCCCCAAAATTTGAGCTTCCTATCGCCAACGGTTTCAGAGATACAGGCATTTGAATTTTTCAATTTTTTTGCATTTTGCTCAAAACATACATATTTCAAAGTGTAATATAATCTTTATTATGCAAGATAGAAACCTAAAATTTTGCACAGAGTGACTCAATGTCTTTTACTACAAGCTTCAACTTAGAATTTCAATGGTCATTGTATATTAGATGGTGATTTTAACAAGGAAATTAAAAAGACAAATTTGCATTTTTTGCATTTTTAATTCATTCTGGAAGCTTGCCTGTGGCAGTAATGCTTAAACTAAGAATGTTATTCAAATCTACACACAAATATCTACCAATTTCAGTTTTACCAAGTCTCCACTATTCCTAGTTTGTCTGTAATAGGGTTTTGAAATTCGCCGATTTCTAAAACATGCCATTTTCAGTAGCAAGAAATCCAATGTGGGATAGCAGTTAGGAACTTGTAATTTTTTTTCAGTAATCCCCAAGACCCATATTTTATATTTCCAAATTTTTGTTCTGTGTCTCTCAAGTATTTTTAAACTACAGGGGTTTAAAAAATCCATTTTCACCAAATTCGAATTTTTGATATATTTTCATATAACTGATATTTGAGGGTTAATAAATGCTTCAATAAGGCTCAAGTAGGTTAGGAGACATGTTTCTTCCTCAATTTTAAATAAAATTTCAATTAATGCTCAGTATTAATTATTTGTAAATTGATTTTAATCTAAGACTGTGTAACATTAGCAATCAATGACCAGCTATTGTGTACCAGTCAACAGCCAGCCTTATCAATATCAACACAGCACAATAGGTGACCTTTGATACCAGAACAGGTGGCTCATATCTTATAGTTTTAGAGTCTGTAAACTGCATACTTGTTCAGATAACATTATATTGCTTGGATTATATTAAATACATTGTAATACAGAGCACTGAGAAAATTTACCAATGTTATTAACTGAATGTGTTTCTTTGCAAGGATTGGATATTTTGAATAGTTGACTAGGGAATTTAATTGTAGTTGCTTTCAATTTGAGATCAGTATAAATGAGTTTGTTCTTAGACATCTAGAAATGGCTGAACTTCCTCCCTGTTCTATAGGAATTGGACTAAAGAAAGATTCTGACTGCCATAAACTAACATACAACAGAAATTGTAAGTTTCCCACATTTCCCATACTCATGTTCACCTCCACATTTCCCATACTCATGTTCACGTCCACATTTCCCATACTCATGTTCACGTCCACATTTCCCATACTCATGTTCACCTCCACATTTCCCATACTCATGTTCACCTCCACATTTCCCATACTCATGTTCACCTCCACATTTCCCATACTCATGTTCACCTCCACATTTCCCATACTCATGTTCACCTCCACATTTCCCATACTCATGTTCACCTCCACATTTCCCATACTCATGTTCACCTCCACATTTTGCACATCTAAGTTTACCTCTACATTGTGCTGCTACATGGCCAAAACGTTGGCATTTAAAACATCGTATTGGAGGGGGAGTGAATTCTCGCACTGGGTAGCTCATGAAACCCATTTGGACTTTGCCAGGCATTTCATTCTTAAAAAAGAGTAAAACTGACAAACTCTGTTTTTTCTTTGCCTTTAGTCAAGTGTTTTGCATCGACTATTTCTCCCCCTTTCAGATTGTTCTTGACCTCATCAATGGACACTGAAACTGGAATCCCAGTTATAACTCCTTTTATTTGCCGCTATTCCTGGGATGTGTGATGTTATTTTAGAACAATTTAATGTAGTCTTCTTTAAGATCTTATCTTGCTGAGCTTCAGACGCTGCAAAAATCAGTAGCCTAGCATGTCCCATAAATCGAGCATGATTAATTTTACCTATTTCTTTTTCTATTGCTTTGGTAACATGAATGGGGTGTACGGTAGATCTGGCCCTCCTTGTTGATCAAACACTATAAATACTTTCCAAACCTCTTTGTCTGGCTCCTTGGTTCTAGTTCTTAATTCAGGTTTGCTCCTTTTAAGTGTCTACGGATTCATTGCTGCTGTTAGAATCTAATCTTGGTCTCGCTTGTTTTTTCCTCACTTCCTCCCAAAACATTTCATCATCATCCAAATCATAATGATCTCTTATATTACTGCCATCTGATTCCTCTGCCATTGTCCACTTTACATTCACTGGACAGTATTTTTCTTTCAAACCTTCCCTGTTTGTTATCGTTGTCCACCTGGTCAAAGTTCCTCTTCCCCAATCAGCTCCTAATTTCCCGCCAGCACTGAGTGCAGTGAGACGAATCCTCTTGATTTATTGGCATGACTTACATAAGAACATGTGATGAATGTTCATTGGTTGGCTGGATTTGCATGGAGGAGGAGCTCCTCATGCTCCACCTATTTTTTGTCTCTCTTTTGTTTGTTGTGTATTTCTTGTTTTAAAGTATGAAGTGTCTGAGTTGTTGAAGAGACAAAATGTGATGAAATCCTATATTTTCTTAAACTGACTGTAAATCCATGTGGACAGTGAAAGTGACAGAGATGTAAATTATCCTGCCGTCTCTCACTCACTTCATACTGATTTGAATGTGTCCTTGCTAAACCGATCCCTGTCACGGCACGAAAGACGTCATACACATCTGGGAAAGTACCAGAAATCCCTCCAGCACACTGACACCGACACCAGCGTTAGAGCGGATGGGTGAATAAGGGTGGCAGCTTTAGCAAACGTGTACAAACTGGTTCTCTACAATTTTAACAAGTGTCACAAAAAGTTATCTTTATTGCTGATGGAACTCATGGATGGGACGAAAAATGGTTTGCCACCAGAGGTGTCATGTCCGAAGTTATTTCACATATGTACATGTAAATTTTCAGAAAAGAAACTGAAATTCTAATCTATCATTTCATATTCATCTTTTGATCTCAAACTTAAATGTCTTCAGTGTATAGCAAAAAATACATAAATAAATGAATAAATGAAATGGCCTTGCTGTTAAAGCACAACTTTATTCATCACACACTTGTGAAATTTCCTCTCTGCATTTAACCCATCTGAAGCAGTGAACACACACACGCACACACACGCACACACACCGGATCAGCAGATACGCTGCCACAATGAAACCGTGAATCCTTTGGATCGGTAGATACGCTGCCATAATGAAACCGCGAATCCACCGGATAGGCAGACACGCTGCCGTAATGAAACTGCGAATCCACAGGATCAGCAGATACGCTGCCGTAATGAAACCGCGAATCCACAGGATCGGCAGATATGCTGCCGTAATGAAACCGCAAATCCACCGGATCGGCAGATACGCTGCCGTAATGAAACCGCGAATCCACAGGATCGGCAGATACGCTGCCGTAATGAAACCGCGAATCCACAGGATCGGCAGATACGCTGCCGTAATGAAACCGCGAATCCACAGGATCGGCAGATACGCTGACGTAATGAAACCGCAAATCCACCGGATCGGCAGATACACTGCCGTAATGAAACCGCGAATCCACAGGATCGGCAGATACGCTGCCGTAATGAAACCGCAAATCCACCGGATCGGCAGATACACTGCCGTAATGAAACCGTGAATCCTTTGGATCGGTAGATACGCTGCCATAATGAAACCGCGAATCCACCGGATAGGCAGACACGCTGCCGTAATGAAACTGCGAATCCACAGGATCAGCAGATACGCTGCCGTAATGAAACCGCGAATCCACAGGATCGGCAGATATGCTGCCGTAATGAAACCGCAAATCCACCGGATCGGCAGATACGCTGCCGTAATGAAACCGCGAATCCACAGGATCGGCAGATATGCTGCCGTAATGAAACCGCAAATCCACCGGATCGGCAGATACGCTGCCGTAATGAAACCGCGAATCCACAGGATCGGCAGATACGCTGCCGTAATGAAACCGCGAATCCACAGGATCGGCAGATACGCTGCCGTAATGAAACCGCGAATCCACAGGATCGGCAGATACGCTGACGTAATGAAACCGCAAATCCACCGGATCGGCAGATACACTGCCGTAATGAAACCGCGAATCCACAGGATCGGCAGATACGCTGCCGTAATGAAACCGCAAATCCACCGGATCGGCAGATACACTGCCGTAATGAAACCGCGAATCCACAGGATCGGCAGATATGCTGCCGTAATGAAACACGAATCCACCAAATCGGCAGATACGCTAGTGCAATGAAACTGCAAATGCTTTGGATCGGTAGATACGCTACCACAATGAAACCGCAAATCCTTTGGATCGGTAGATACGCTGCCATAATGAAACAGCAAATGCTTTGGATCGGTAGATACGCTACTGCAATGAAACCACGAATCCTTTGGATCGGTAGATACGCTGCCGTAATGAAACCGTGAATGCTTTGGATCGGCAGATACGCTGCAGTAATGAAAACGCCAGTGCTTTGGATCGGCAGATACGCTGCCGTAATGAAACCACGAATGCTTTGGATTGGTAGATACGCTACCGCAATGAAACTATGAATCCTTTGGCTCGGTAGATACGCTACCGCAATGAAACCGTGAATCCTTTGGATTGGTAGATACGCTGCCATAATGAAACTGTGAATCCTTTGGTTCAGTAGATACGCTGCCGTAATGAAACCGCGAATGCTTTGGATCAGCAGATATGCTACCGCAATGAAAGCGCAAATGCTTTGGATCGGTAGATACGCTACCTCAATGAAACCGCGAATCCTTTGGATCGGTAGATACGCTACCGCAATGAAACCGTGAATGCTTTGGATCAGTAGATACACTGCCGTAATGAAACCGCAAATCGTTGGATCAGCAGATACACTGCCGTAATGAAACCACGAATCCACGGGATCAGTATATACGCTGCCATAATGAAAACGCGAATCCACGGGATCAGTAGATATGCTGCCGTAATGAAACCACAAATCCTTTGGATCAGCAGATAGGCTGCTGTAATGAAACCGCAAATGCTTTGGAACAGTAGATACACTGCCGTAATGAAACCGCAAATCCTTTGGATCAGCAGATATGCTGCTGTAATGAAACCGCGAATCCTTTGGATCAGTAGATACGCTGCCATAATGAACCCGCGAATCCTTTGGATCAGTAGATACACTGCCATAATGAAACCGTGAATCCTTTGGATCAGTAGATACACTGCCATAATGAAACCGCGAATCCTTTGGATCAGTAGATACACTGCCATAATGAAACCGTGAATCCACGGGATCAGTAGATACGCTGCCGCAATGAACCCGCGAATCCTTTGGATCAGTAGATACGCGGCGGTAATGAAACCGCGAATCCTTTGGATCAGTAGATACGCTGCCATAATGAAACCGTGAATCCTTTGGATCAGTAGATACACTGCCATAATGAAACCGCGAATCCTTTGGATCAGTAGATACACTGCCATAATGAAACCGTGAATCCTTTGGATCAGTAGATACACTGCCATAATGAAACCGTGAATCCTTTGGATCAGTAGATACGCTGCCATAATGAAACCGTGAATCCTTTGGATCAGTAGATACGCTGCCGCAATGAAACCGCGAATCCTTTGGATCAGTAGATACACTGCCATAATGAAACCGCGAATCCATGGGATCAGTGGATACGCTGCCGTAAGGAAACCGCGAATCCACGGGATCAGTAGATACGCTACCGTAATTAAACCTCGAATCCACGGGATCAGTAAATACGCTGCCGTAATGAAACCGCGAATCCATGGAATCAGTAGATACGCTGCCGTAATGAAACCGCGAATCCACGGGATAAGTAGACACGCTGCTGTAATGAAACCGGAAATCCACGGGATCAGTAGATACGCTGCCGTAATGAAACCGCGAATCCATGGAATCAGTAGATACGCTGCCGTAATGAAACCGCGAATCCACGGGATCAGTAGACACGCTGCTGTAATGAAACCGCAAATCCACAGGATCAGTAGATACGCTGCCGTCATGAAACCACGAATCCAAGGGATCAGTAGATACGCTGCCGTTATGAAACCGCGAATCCACGGGATCAGTAGATACGCTACCGTAATGAAACAGCGAATCCACGGGATCAGTAGATACGCTGCCATAATGAAACCGCGAATCCATGGGATCAGTAGATACGCTGCCGTAATGAAACCGCGAATCCATGGAATCAGTAGATACGCTGCCGTAATGAAACTGCGAATCCACGGGATCAGTAGACACGCTGCTGTAATGAAACCGCAAATCCAGAGGATCAGTAGATACGCTACCATAATGAAACAGCGAATCCACGGGATCAGTAGATACGCTGCCATAATGAAACCGCAAATCCACAGGATCAGTAGATACGCTGCCGTAATGAAAAGGCGAATCCACGGGATCAGTATATATGCTGCCGTAATGAAACAGCGAATCCTTTGGATCAGTAGATACACTGCCGTAATGAAACCGCAAATCCTTTGGATCAGCAAATACGCTGCCATAATGAAACCTTGAATCCACGGGATCAGTATATATGCTGCTGCAATGAAACCGCGAATCCTTTGGATCAGTAGATACGCTGCCATAATGAAACCGTGAATCCACGGGATCAGTCGATATGCTGCCGTCATGAAACTGTGAATCCACGGGATCAATAGATACGCTGCCGTAATGAAACCGCGAATCCACGGGATCAGTAGATACACTGCCATAATGAAACAGCAAATGCTTTGGATACGCTACCGCAATGAAACCGCGAATCCTTTGTATCGGTAGATACGCTGCCGTAATGAAACCGGGAATGCTTTGGATCGACAGATACGCTGCAGTAATGAAAACGCAAATGCTTTGGATCGGCAGATACGCTGCCGTAATGAAACCGCGAATGCTTTGGATTGGTAGATACACTACCGCAATGAAACTGTGAATCCTTTGGATCGGTAGATACGCTACCGCAATGAAACTGTGAATCCTTTGGATTGGTAGATACGCTGCCATAATGAAACAGCGAATGCTTTGGATCGGCAGATACACTACCGCAATGAAACCGCGAATCCTTTGGATCGGTAGATACGCTACCGCAATGAAACCACGAAGACTTTGGATCAGTAGATACACTGCCGTAATGAAACCGCAAATCCTTTGGATCAACAGATACGCTGCCGTAATGAAACCGCGAATCCACGGGATCAGTAGATACGCTGCCGTAATGAAACCGTGAATCCACGGGATCAGTAGATACGCTGCCGTAATGAAGCCGCAAATGCTTTGGATCAGTAGATAGCCTGCCGTAATGAAACCGCGAATGCTTTGGATCGGCAGATACGCTGCCGTAATGAAACCGCAAATGTTTTGGATCGGTAGATACGCTACCACAATGAAACCGCGAATCCTTTGGATCAGTAGATACGCTACTGCAATGAAACCGCAAATGCTTTGGATCAGTAGATACGCTGCCGCAATGAAACCGCGAATCCTTTGGATCGGTAGATACGCTGCCGTAATGAAACCGCAAATGCTTTGGATCGGGAGATACGCTACCGCAATGAACCGCAAATCCTTTGGATTGGTAGATACGCTGCCGTAATGAAACCGCGAATGCTTTGGATCGGTAGATACGCTACCGCAATGAAACCGCGAATGCTTTGGATCAGTAGATACACTGCCGTAATAAAACCACGAATCCACGGGATCAGTATATACGCTGCCGTAATGAAAACGCAAATCCACGGGATCAGTAGATATGCTGCCATAATGAAACCGCGAATCCTTTGGATCAGCAGATAGGCTGCTGTAATGAAACCGCAAATGCTTTGGATCAGCAGATAGGCTGCTGTAATGAAACCACGAATCCTTTGGATCAGTAGATACACTGCCGTAATGAAACCGCAAATCCTTTGGATCAGCAGATACGCTGCTGTAATGAAACCACGAATCCTTTGGATCAGTAGATACACTGCCATAATGAAACCGTGAATCCACGGGATCAGTAGATACGCTGCCGCATGAACCCGCGAATCCTTTGGATCAGTAGATGCGCGGCGGTAATGAAACCGCGAATCCTTTGGATCAGTAGATACTCTGCCGTAATGAAACCGTGAATCCACGGGATCAGTAGATACGCTGCCGCAATGAAACCGCAAATCCTTTGGATCAGTAGATACACTGCCGTAATGAAACCGTGAATCCACGGGATCAGTGGATACGCTGCCGTAAGGAAACCGCGAATCCACGGGATCAATAGATGCGCTGCCGTAATGAAACCTCGAATCCACGGGATCAGTAGATACGCGGCCGTCATGAAACCGCGAATCCACGGGATCAGTAGATACGCTGCCGTCATGAAACCGCGAATCCATGGGATCAGTAGATACGCTGCCGTAATGAAACCGCGAATCCACGGGATCAGTAGATACGCTGCCGTAATGAAACCGTGAATCCTTTGGATCGGTAGATACGCTACTGCATTGAAACCGCAAATGCTTTGGATCAGTAGATACGCTACCGCAATGAAACCGCGAATCCTTTGGATCGGTAGATACGCTACCGCAATGAAACCGCAAATCCTTTGGATCAACAGATACGCTGCTGTCATGAAACCACGAATCCACGGGATCAGTAGATACGCTGCCGTAATGAAACCGCGAATCGACGGGATCAGTAGATACGCTGCCGTAATGAAACCGCGAATCGTTTGGATCGGTAGATACGCTACTGCAATGAAACCGCAAATGCTTTGGATCAGTAGATACGCTAGCGCAATGAAACCGCGAATCCTTTGGATCGGTAGATACGCTGCCGTAATGAAACCGCGAATGCTTTGAATCGGCAGATATGCTGCCATAATGAAACTGCGAATGCTTTGGATCAGTAGATACGCTGCCGTAATGAAACCGCAAATGCTTTGGATCTGTAGATACACTACCACAATGAAACCATGAATCCTTTGGATCGGTAGATACGCTGCCGTAATGAAACCGTGAATGCTTTGGATCGGCAGATATGCTGCCATAATGAAACCGCGAATGCTTTGGATCGGTAGATACGCGACCACAATGAAACCGCGAATGCTTTGAATCGGTAGATACGCTACCGCAATGAAACCGCGAATGCTTTGGATCGGTAGATACGCGACCACAATGAAACCGCGAATGCTTTGAATCGGTAGATACGCGACCACAATGAAACCGCGAATGCTTTGGATCGGTAGATACGCTACCGCAATGAAACCGCGAATGCTTTGGATCAGTAGATACACTGCTGTAATGAAACCGCAAATCTTTTGGATCAGCAGATATGCTGCCGTAATAAAACCACGAATCCACGGGATCAGTATATACGCTGCCGTAATGAAAACGCGAATCCACGGGATCAGTAGATATGCTGCCGTAATGAAACCGCGAATCCTTTGGATCAGCAGATAGGCTGCTGTAATGAAACCGCGAATCCTTTGGATCAGTAGATACGCTGCTGTAATGAAACCGCAAATCCTTTGGATCAGCAGATACGCTGCTGGAATGAAACCGCAAATGCTTTAGATCAGTAGATACACTGCCGTAATGAAACCGCAAATCCTTTGGATCAGCAGATACGCTGCTGTAATGAAACCGCGAATCCTTTGGATCAGTAGATACGCTGCCATAATGAAACCGTGAATCCACGGGATCAGTAGATACGCTGCCGCAATGAACCCGCAAATCCTTTGGATCAGTAGATACGCGGCGGTAATGAAACCGCGAATCCTTTGGATCAGTTGATACGCTGCCGTAATGAAACCGTGAATCCACGGGATCAGTAGATACGCTGCCACAATGAAACCGCGAATCCTTTGGATCAGTAGATACACTGCCGTAATGAAACCGCGAATCCATGGGATCAGTGGATACGCTGCCGTAAGGAAACCACGAATCCACGGGATCAATAGATACGCTGCCGTAATGAAACCTCAAATCCACGGGATCAGTAGATACGCGGCCGTCATGAAACCGCGAATCCACAGGATCAGTAGATACGCTGCCGTCATGAAACCGCGAATCCATGGGATCAGTAGATACGCTGCCGTAATGAAACCGCGAATCCACAGGATCAGTAGATACGCTGCCGTAATGAAACCGCAAATCCTTTGGATCGGTAGATACGCTACTGCAATGAAACCGCAAATGCTTTGGATCAGTAGATACGCTACCGCAATGAAACCGCGAATGCTTTGGATCAGTAGATACACTGCCGTAATGAAACCGCAAATCCTTTGGATCAACAGATACGCTGCCGTCATGAAACCGCGAATCCACGGGATCAGTAGATACGCTGCCGTAATGAAACCGCGAATCCACGGGATCAGTAGATACGCTGCCGTAATGAAACCGCGAATCCTTTGGCTCGGTAGATACGCTACTGCAATGAAACCGCAAATGCTTTGGATCAGTAGATACGCTACCGCAATGAAACCGCGAATCCTTTGGATCGGTAGATACACTGCCGTAATGAAACCGCAAATGCTTTGAATCGGGAGATACGCTACCGCAATGAACCGCAAATCCTTTGGATCGGTAGATACGCTGCCGTAATGAAACCGCAAATGCTTTGAATCGGGAGATACGCTACCGCAATGAAACCGCGAATCCTTTGGATCGGTAGATACGCTGCCGTAATGAAACCGCGAATGCTTTGAATCGGTAGATATGCTGCCATACTGAAACCGCGAATGCTTTGGATCGGTAGATATGCTGCCGTAATGAAACCGCAAATGCTTTGGATCGGTAGATACACTACCGCAATGAAACCATGAATCCTTTGGATCGGTAGATACGCTGCCGTAATGAAACCGCGAATGCTTTGGATCGGCAGATATGCTGCCGTAATGAAACCGCGAATGCTTTGGATCGGTAGATACACGACCGCAATGAAACCGCAAATCCTTTGGATCGGCAGATAAGCTGCCGTAATGAAACCGCGAATCCTTTAGGTCAGCAGATAGGCTGCCGTCATGAAACCGTGAATCCACGGGATCAGTAGATATGCTGCCGGAATGAAACCGCAAATCCACGGGATCAGTAGATACACTGCTGTAATGAAACCGCGAATTCACTGGATCAGTAGATATGCTGCCGTAATGAAACTGCGAATACACGGGATCAGTAGATACGCTGCCGTAATGAAACCACGAATCGATGGGATCAGTAGATACGCTGCCGTAATGAAACCGCGAATCCACGGGATCAGTAGATACGCTGCCTTAATGAAACCGCAACTCCATGGGATCAGTAGATACGCTGCCGTAATGAAACCGCGAAACGACGGGATCAGTAGATACGGTGCCGTCATGAAACCGAGAATCCTTTGGATCGGTTGATAAGCTACCGCAATGAAACCGCGAATCCTTTGGATCGGCAGATAGGCTGCTGTAATGAAACGGCAAATGCTTTGGATCAGCAGATACGCTGCCGTAATGAAACCGTGAATCCTTTGGATCAGTAGATACGCTGCCGTAATGAAACCGAGAATCCTTTGGATCGGTTGATACGCTACCGCAATGAAACCGCGAATCCTTTGGATCGGCAGATACGCTGCCGTAATGAAAGCGCGAATCCTTTGGATCAGCAGATAGGCTGCTGTAATGAAACGGCAAATGCTTTGGATCGGTAGATACGTGACCGCAATGAAACCACGAATCCTTTGGATCAGCGTATAGGCTGCTATAAGGAAACCGCAAATGCTTTGGATCAGCAGATACGCTGCTGTAATGAAACCGCGAATCCTTTGGATCAGTATAGACGCTGCTGTATTGAAACTGTGAATCTACGGGATCAGTAGATACGCTGCCGCAATGAAACCGCGAATCCTTTGGATCAGTAGATACGCTGCCATAATGAAACCGTGAATCCACGGGATCAGTAGATAAACTGCCGTCATGAAACCGTGAATCCACATGATCAGTAGATACGCTGCTGTAATGAAACCGCGAATCCACGGGATCAGTAGATACACTACCGTAACTAAACCACGAATCCACTGGATCAGTTGATATTCTGCCGTAATGAAACCATGAATCCACGGGATCAGTAGATACGCTGCCGTAATGAAACCGCGAATCCATGGGATCAGTAGACACGCTGCCGTAATGAAACCGCGAATCCACGGGATCAGTAGATACGCTGCCGTAATGAAACCGCGAATCCACGGGATCAGTAGATACGCTGCCGTAATGAAACCGCGAATCCACGGGATCAGTAGATATGCTGCCGTAATGAAACCGCGAATGCTTTCGACTGAAAGATTCGCTGTTGGAATGGCCCTGTACCCTCTTCCACTCCATGTATAATCCATTACCATAAGCGTTTGCCTATTCAAAGATTGTGCACGACTGTTGATGTTACCACTTCCACTCCTGTGAGAGGAAACTCCGTGTCGCAGTGAGCTCTGTGTTGTTCTGAGATCCGTGTCGTTCTGAGCGCAGTGAGAGGAATCCTCTTGATTTATTGGCATGACTTACATAAGTACATGTGATGAATGTTCATTGGTTGGCTGGATTTGCATGGAGGAGGAGCTCCTCATGCTCCACCTATTTTTGTCTCTCTTTTGTTTGTTGTGTATTTCTTGTTTTAAAGTATTAAGTGTCTGAGTTGTTGAAGAGAAGAGACAAAATGTGATGAAATCCTATATTTTCTTAAACTGACTGTAAATCCGTGTGGACAGTGAAAGTGACAGAGATGTAAATTATCCTGCCGTCTCTCACTCACTTCATACTGATTTGAATGTGTCCTTGCTAAAGTGGTCCCTGTCATGGCACGAAAGACATCATACACATCTGGGAAAGTACCAGAAATCCCTCCAGCACACTGACGCCGACACCAGCGTTAGAGCGGATAGTGAATAAGGGTGGCAGCTTTAGCAAACGTGTACAAACTGGTTCTCTACAATTTTAACAAGCGTCAGAAAAAGTTATCTTTATTGCTGATGGAACTCATGGATGGGACGAAAAATGGTTTGCCACCAGAGGTGTCATGTTCTAAGTTGTTTCACATATGTACATGTAAATTTTCAGAAAAGAAACTGAAATTCTAATCCATCATTTCATATTCATCTTTTGATCTCAAACTTAAATGTCTTCACTGTATTGCAAAAAATAAATAAATAAATAAATAAATAAATGAAATGGCCTTGCTGTTAAAGCACAACTTTATTCATCACACACTTGTGAAATTTCCTCTCTGCATTTAACCCATCTGAAGCAGTGAACACACACACACACACACACACTGGATCAGCAGATACGCTGCCACAATGAAACCGTGAATCCTTTGGATCGGTAGATAAGCTCCCGTAATGAAACTGTTAATCCATGGGATCAGTAGATACGCTGCCACAATGAAACCGCGAATCCACCGGATCGGTAGATACGCTGCCGTAATGAAACCACGAATCCACCGGATCGGTAGATACGCTGCCGTAATGAAACCACGAATCCACCGGATCGGTAGATATGCTGCCGTAATGAAACCGAGAATCCACCGGATCGGTAGATATGCTGCCGTAATGAAACCGCGAATCCACAGGATCAGTAGATACGCTGCCATAATGAAACCGCGAATACACGGGATCAGTAGATACGCTGCCATAATGAAACCATGAATCCACGGGATCAGTAGATACGCTGCCGTAATGAAACTGTGAATCCACGGGATCGATAGATACGCTGCCGTAATGAAACCATGAATCCACTGGATCAGTAGATACGCTGCCGTAATGAAACCACGAATCCACTGGATCAGTAGATACACTGCTGTAATGAAACCGTGACTCCACGGGATTAGTAGATACGCTGCCGTAATGAAACCGTGAATCCACGGGATCGGTAGATACGCTGCCGTAATGAAACCGTGAATCCACGGGATCGGTAGACATGCTGCCGTAATGAAACCGCGAATCCACGGGATCAGTAGATACGCTGCCATAATGAAACCGCGAATCCTTTGGATCAGTAGATACGCTGCCGTAATGAAACCGTGAATCCACGGGATCGGTAGATACGCTGCCTTAATGAAACCGCGAATCCACTGGATCGGTAGATACGCTGCCTTAATGAAACCGCGAATCCTTTGGATCAGTAGATACGCTGCCGTCATGAAACCATGAATCCACGGGATCAGTAGATACGCTGCCGTAATGAAACTGTGAATCCACGGGATCAGTAGATACGCTGCCGTAATGAAACCGCGAATCCACTGGATCAGTAGATACGCTGCCGTAATGAAACCGTGAATCCACGGGATCAGTAGATACGCTGCCGCAATGAAACCGTGAATCCACGGGATCAGTAGATACGCTGCCGCAATGAAACGGTGAATCCACAGGATCAGTAGATACGCTGCCGTAATGAAGCCGTGAATGCTTTTGACTGAAAGATTCGCTGTTGGAATGGCCCTGTAACCTCTTCCACTCCATGTATAATCCATTACCATAAGCGTTTGCCTCTTTAAAGATTGTGCACAACTGTTGATTTTAACAATTCCGCTCCTGTGAGAGGAAACTCCGTGTCGCAGTGAGCTCTGTGTTGTTCTGAGGTCCGTGTCGTTCTGAGCGCAGTGAGATGAATCCTCTTGATTTGTTGGCATGAGTTACATAAGGGCGGCACGGTGGTGTAGTGGTTAGCGCTGTCACCTCACAGCAAGAAGGTCCTGGGTTCGAACCCCGGGTCCGGCGAGGGCCTTTCTGTGTGGAGTTTGCATGTTCTCCCCGTGTCCGCGTGGGTTTCCTCCGGGTGCTCCGGTTTCCCCCACAGTCCAAAGACATGCAGGTTAGGTTAACTGGTGACTCTAAATTGACCGTAGGTGTGAATGTGAGTGTGAATGGTTGTCTGTGTCTATGTGTCAGCCCTGTGATGACCTGGCGACTTGTCCAGGGTGTACCCCGCCTTTCGCCCGTAGTCAGCTGGGATAGGCTCCAGCTTGCCTGCGACCCTGTAGAAGGATAAAGCGGCTAGAGATAATGTGATGTGATGTGTGAGTTACATAAGAACACGTGATGAATGTTCATTGGTTGGCTGGATTTGCATGGAGGAGGAGCTCCTCATGCTCCACCTATTTTTTGTCTCGCTTTTGTTTGTTGTGTATGTCTTGTTTTAAAGTATGAAGTGTCTGAGTTGTTGAAGGACAAAATGTGACGAAATCCTATATTTTCTTAAACTGACTGTAAATCTGTGTGGACAGTGAAAGTGACAGAGATGTAAATTATCCTGCCGTCTCTCACTCACTTCATACTGATTTGAATGTGTCCTTGCTAAACCGGTTCCTGTCACGGCACGAAAGACATCATACACATCTGGGAAAGTACCAGAAATCCCTCCAGCACACTGACGCTGACACCAGCGTTAGAGCGGATGGGTGAATAAGGGTGGCAGCTTTAGCAAACGTGTACAAACTGGTTCTCTACAATTTTAACAAGCATCAGAAAAAGTTGTGTGTGTGTGTGGGTGTACAGTTTAAACCCTGAGGTTCTGACCTACAGTCCATCCGGTCGACCCTGAGGAAATTATTGAGTGCACACAGAAATCCCTCCTCTACTTCACCGGATATCAACACTTTTATTAATTAATTACTCACACGAGCCTCAACACAGGTCGTGTTCTTCACAAACATCCTGTTTGTGTAAAGTTTGTGTAAACTGATTGACTTCAAATCGTACAGCTGTCAGTGAATATCTGTGATTTTATCTACAGATTATACTGTGGAGTTTAAATCACTTGATTATTTCAGTTACACACCAATTTTAATGACCATTTTGTGAAATTAATTAACTAAAATCAACACAATTTCATAAAGAGAAATAAGACCAGTCATTTAATTAAGACAAAAGAAATGGCACCCTAAAAAAGGAGAAGGTAATGGCCCAGCTGTGTTTACAGTGATTTACAGTGTGGGGAAAGTTTTCAACAAGTTAACTCTGTTGTCTTGAACATGTTTCCAATGCAGCTGTTCACATCAAATGTAGAACTCTGTCGAACAAAAATTAAACTTTTCACTGCCCCATGTTTGTCTCTGTGTACGGCTCTAAAAATACGATCCCTACAGTGAAGTTGAGAGGAGGAAGGTATGGGGCTCTTTCTCTTCTCATGGTACAGACATAATCCAAAACACTGAAGGGAAGATGAATAGAGCCATGCACCAGAAAATCCTTGTCATAATGAACACTATGACACGGTGAACACCGTGTATTAAGTGGAATTAAACACAAAGAAGACACATTTTTTTCATCAAGCTTTTATGTTGATTTAGTATTGTTAGCAACAATAACACATTTAATTATACTTTACACAGCCAGAGAATCGCTTGGCAGCGCTCCTGTGCCATTGAGAAGAGCTCCGTGTATTAAGTGGAGTTTAACACAAATTAAACACACAATTTTTTCATAATGATTTTACTTTTATTTACAATGAAAATAAATTTAATTATACTTCACATGGCCTGAAGATCATTTGGGTGTCGTTCCCTGTGAACATGAAACATGATATAACATTCCCAACAGGCATGTTGACCATGAATTTGTGAATTCCTCTTCTCCAAATGTATCCTGTAGTAGCGAGGCCGTGGGTTCTTCCATACCATGTGCATGTCAGCCCAATATAGTTGCCGGTGTTGCTTGAGGTGTATGCGATTTCAATGAAGCCACAAATTCTTTGGCTCCACGCAAAAGCCATTTCGATAGCCAAGTAACCCCTTCGAATCTTCATGTAAGCCATTACTATAAGTGTGTGCTACTTGCCAAAATTTTAGACTGCCGTTGGTGATCTGAATGATTCCGGTCCTGGGAGAGTGAGTTGCACATCGTAGTTAGTTCTGTGGCGTTATGAGCGCAGTGAGAGGACGCCTCTGTGGTCGATCTGACAGATTTACATAAGGCCACAGGGTGGATGTTCATTGGTGAACTGTTCTCACTAGTGGCGCGGATTTGTGTGCTCCACCTATTTCTTGCTTTTCCTGTTTTAAAGTAGGGAGTGTCTCTGAGTTGTTTAAAAAGAGACAAAATGTTCACTAATCCAAACACAGCATTTGTAAGAAAATAGTAAATGACCTGTTCACTAATGATAATTCAGATGTTCTGATGAATACTGCCTCAGATTCTATCCATCCATCCATCCATCCATCCCTACACCCAGACTCTTTTACTACAGAGCCATGCAGTTTTAATATGTGCAGAAAGTGGTTTGGCATTCTCTTGCTGAAAGAAGAAAGGCCTTACCTGAAAAAGATTTTGTCTGGATGGCAGCATATTGCTCTGAAACGTGTTTATATCATTCAGCATTAACGATGCCTTCCCAACTGGACAAGCTACCCATGTCATGTGCACTAATGCCCCCTCATACCATCACAGATGCTGCTTTTGAGCTGTGCACTGATAACAAGCCGGATGGTCCCTCTCCTCTTTAGCCTGGAGGACATGGTGTCCATGATTGCTGAAAAGAATTTCTAATTTTGATTCATCAGACCTCGGGACAGTTTTCCACTTTGCCTCAGTCCATCTTAAAAGAGCTCGGGCCCAGAGAAGGGGGCGGGGTTTCTGGGTATTGTTTATATCTGGTTCTAACTTGCGTTTGTGGATGCAGTAATGAAGTGTTTTCACAGACGATGGTTTTCTGAAGTGTTCCTGAGCCCATACAGTGATTTCCACTACAGACACGTGTCTGCTTTTAATGCAGCGTCTCCTGAGGGCCTGAAGATCACAGGCATCCAGTGTCAGTTTTCAGCCTTGTCTCTCACATACAGAGATTTCTCCAGATTCTCTCAATCTTTTCATGATATTATGGACCAGAGATGACGTGATCCCCAAATTCTTTACAATGGCGCCTGCCCTGTCGGCAACTCACTACCTGCAGTTGCGATTGTCTTTGTTTTATTTATCTTATTTCACTGTCGTGTCACTGCAGTGTTATTGTTTAGAATGCAAAAATCACATGCAATATGACGGGATTTAAAGTGTACACATTTGAACTTCTGTGGTTAGTTTTGTGGAGTGGATTTATCCATATGAAGGTCCAAGGCTCTGGAGTGTCTGGCCCGGCAGCAGTTGTCTCCTACAGCTTGGGTGAATTATACAGCATTCGGGATACAATGGCGAACTGTGGCCATTTACGCTTGGATTTACCTCCGGAGTTAAAACGAAGAAAAAGAGGCCGACGCAGCGGTGTTAGGGTGAGGAACAGATTCAGGAAGCACAAGCCTGTTCTACCATCTATGATTAGAGTTGACTGCTGCATCTGTGAGAATACTGGTTTTTTTTTTTTCAAGTGCTTTTAATACTCTACAGCCACACATTTTAGCTAAAAAGCTTTTTGGTTTTAATCTTAATAAATCTACTGTTGCATGGATCACAGACTACCTCACAAGCAGACCTCAATTTGTGGGGGTTCATGACATCAAGTCTGAGACCATCATCACTAATATGGGCACCACAGGGTACAGTTTTATCTCCTTTTTTATTTACATTATATACTTCTGACTGCAGACATAGCAGTACCTCATCACTTACAGAAGTTTTCTGATGACACTGCATTAGTGGGCTACATTACTAACAACGACCATGCAGCATATCAGAATGAGGTGGATGGCTTTGTCAGTTGGTGTGATGATGCCCATCTCATTTTAAACATAGACAAGACTAAGGAATTAATATTTGATTTTAAAAAGGAAAAAAATGAGGTAGTCCCTACACTTATTAGAGGTCATCCAGTAGAGGTAGTTTCCTCATATAAATACCTTGGTGTCCATTTAAACAATAAACTAGACTGGAAGGAGAACAGCAGAGTTACCTTCAGGAAGGCCCAGTCTAGACTGTTTTTCCTTAGAAAACTGAGATCGTTTGATATGGGCAGACCTATTTTAAACATGTTTTACCATGGGATTATGGCAAGTGTTCTTTTTTTTATGCTGTAGTGTGTTGGGGCGGTAGCCTAACAGTTGAGGACAGGAACAGGTTTAACAAACTGATAAGGAAAGCAGGTTCCATCATTGGTTCATGCCCAAGTTCTGTGGAGGAAATCCTAGAACAGAGGGTGATGAGGAGTGTGATGTCAAGGGATGACCACTCCTTGTACAGCATGTTCACTCAAAGTGGTAGAAGCCAAAGGCTCCTTCTACTGAGATGCTCTACAGAGAGATTTAGGAGGTCCTTTGTTCCTACAGCAATCTGACTTTTTAACAAGAGCTGTTGACTATCATTGCTGTTGTGATTTACGTTGTTGAGATTGCTGTGATTATTGTGTCCTTTCAGTGTCTGTTCTGGTGCATACTTATTTATTGTTGTACTGTGCCCTGTCTTAAGTGGCAACTGTCCTACTGATGTATGTTGTGTGTGGTTGCGAGATAGCAAAAGAATTTATAAATAATAATAAAGAATTAATAAATTGCAATTCAATTAAATTCAATTCACTGAGGAATGTTTACATTGAGTACATTCAGTTTTACATTGAGGAACGTTATTCTTAAATGACAAAAACCTGGCAGCAGCTCTCCAGTTGTACTGATGGGCAAATATCAATAGATCGATACAGTGGCTTGATATGCAGTGATTGATGGCGGATGATGATGTAACCCACTACTGGGTATGTACACGTCGATGATAGGCCAGTTTCTTAATATACAAGATTTGAGACTCTAGGCTCTGGAGAGAGAGAAAAACACAGTGCAAGTAAAAAGACACCACACAGGGATATACATTTTTTCTTTTCTTTTAGTAGTAGAATTGAAAAGTATTTACAATAACCCAAAATAAAATTTAACCCTTTAGGAATAAAATAAAATAATTGTCCTTTGAAAAAGCTGGGTAGTAGTCCTTTAACTAAATGTAGAAAACAGTTCAATGGAGTTCCTTTAAGTTGTGTCCTTTAAGTTGTTCTTCAAAAAAGAAAAAGAGTTCTTTCCAGGTAGGTTCAGTTCAAGGCGTTAATCCTTAGTTCAGTTTGTTAAGCGTAACAGTCAATAAGTCAAGTCAGTCATAGTCAGATGATGTGACACGTGCCGGCCACAATCCTACCAGATTTTGCCATAGGGAATGACAACAGGAATCACTCGAACGGGTGGCTCGCCATCAAATGAAGACATCAGATCTTCCGCGGAATTCGGATCCAACCCAAAAACTTGACCTGTGTAACCATACCCTTCATTAAGCTATGATATACACATCAGGCCAAATGTCAAATATACCTTCAAATATAATCAGTTTAAACTTCAAGTAGTTGTACAACATTTAACTCAATCATCTCAAAGTAAAAGCTCTGCAAACTGCATACACTTCTTTCATACTGAAAAGCATTGCATACTATTCAGTTAAATTACCATTATCAAGTAAACAGGGTGAATACTATGAAATAAACAACACTGTACTGAAACCGCGGCAATTACACAAACATTACCGAGTACAGCGGCTTCTCATGAGGACACGTTCAGTCCTTCCACGCGCTTGGTGCGATCACAGCAAGTGGAAAACATTCGGCTCACTCCGAGCCATAAACTTACTCTTATCAACCAAAATGTACCCTCAGATTCCTCACAACAAATATTAACAAAACAAAATACAATTCTCAAGTTTTTACCGAAGTATTAAGCAAATTAACAGCCGTTTCAACAGTAAGGGAAAAATAGACAAATTTCCTTACCGAGACAATTCAACAAAAGAAAAACTCGACGAAACGAAGCTTCTGGTCATCAAAACATACATCAGGTCACGGAGCTGGTCGCTCGGTAACAGAAAGGAACTTACACGTCCTAAACACTTAGAAATATTTTCTTTCCAAAGTTTCTAGCTCGCAGGTGGAGCAGAGAAAAACGGAGTCTCCAACTCTTTGGCTTCCCTCAGCTCGACTGACTGGAAACGGCTACGCAGTAAGCAGACTTCTTGCAATCAGCGTGTCAAAATAAAAGTACCCAATCATAATCATCACAGTAAAAGTACTTGACATAACAGTACATGTAAACCATGTTTTTTACAATAACAACCCATCATTCATGAATTGTATTATCAGAATTATCACTATTTATTATCCCATTTTACTATTTGTGCTATTTATGCTTTTTAGTCAACTATTTATCAACTATTTATTGTACCTTTACATTATGCATTTGTCACCTGGGTTACACCGAACAACACAGTCAACCACAACAGCATGGATCAACCAATTCTAATTAACAGAATACTGTGGTTGTTAGTAGGAGTTACAACCACTAGCACTAGCACGCCCTCTGGAAGTGTGAATGCAACAGAAAAACACCATGACTAGTAATTCCAATTCTTCATGCCATATTGTTCAGCGTGTGGGACAACAAAGAGTGTCTCCCTCCATGGGATCTCAGGCTGGGATCAAAAAGAATGCTACTGACCAAAATAGATAGATAGATAGATAGATAGATAGATAGATAGATAGATAGATAGATAGATAGCAGGGGTGGAGCTAAAGAGGGGTGGGCAGGGCCATTGTCCCTGGGCCTTGGGCCTTCCCAATAAATGTGCCTTATGCAATTTCATTGGAAATTCCTTGAAACCTACAAGTTTTCACATGATTACAGACTAGTTGACCGATATATCTCTCATTTTTGCCACACATTCTTATCATGGTTAAAAAAAAAAAAAACGGAAATCCCTAAACAAACAAAATATAATAAATCGTAATGTTTTCAAGCTAAACTAAGCTGTTCCTTTTGTATTTAATTGTTTCTCGTTTGAGGAATTTGCAAAAAAAAACTGCAATGCATGATGGGTAGGATCTAAAGGCTGCCTAACGTCCTCATCCGTCTGACAACATACAACAAGACTAGGAAGGTGCATGCCTGGTTGCAGTTGTCTACTAGAAATGAATTCAGCTTGTTTAAAAGTAAAAGTAGAGCACAAAAGAGGAAGGAAAAGAAAAATAAAGAGAAGGCAAACTCTAAACTTCCAAAGTTGGATTCATTTTTTACTTTGCCTTCTCCTGTCCCTGAATTTGCTAGTAGTGAACATGCATTGCCCTGTGTTAGCACTAGCAACAGTAGCGTGGTGGTGCTTAACAGTGGCTCTGGCCAAAGTCATATAGAGGAGGGTGGGGAACATGGAGAGGGGTTAGCTGAGATGAGCAACCAGAATCAGGAGGGTAGGGAACGTGGAGAGTTAGCTGAGTTAGCTGAAGTGAGCAGCATAATTCCCAGCATGGAATCATCAAACCCAGCTAATTTTCCAACAGACTGTGGTAATTTCCCTGAAAACATTGCAGATGCTAATGTGAAGAGGTATATCCTTCAAACTGGCCCATGTAAGCCAAATGGTCCCTTTCCCATCACTGGCAATCGCAGTTTTTCAACCCATCACTACACATCTGTCACTAAAGCTGGTATTAAACTTCCACGAAGCTGGTTATGCTACTCACCCAAGCTTGACTGTGCATATTGTGAGCCTTGCTGGCTTTTTGCCAATCATCAAGCCCCCTCCTACAATAATGCCTGAGTAAACGGAGTTAGAGATTGGAAACATATCTCCTCCAAAATTGCAGTGCATGAATCTACCCAGATCCATCTCAGTGCGTGTGTAGTCTATGAGCAGTGGAAACTCCATGGTACAATAGATATGGAGAGGGATGTTCGTAATGTGGCTAACTTTTGGAGGCAAGTGTTAGAGCGCATTGTGAATGTCACACTGACCTTGGCGTCATGTAACATGGCATTTAGGGGACACCAAGAGTCCATTGGGCAGGGGAATGCAGGAAACTTTTTGTCCATCATTGAACTGTTGGCCCGCTATGACCCTGTCCTGAAAGAACTGATCAGCCGGCCTAAGGGATCAGTTAAATATCTGAGCCATGCTATTCAGGATGAGATCAATTATATATTATCACAGAGAGTCAAGCGCAACATAGTCCATGAAATAAATGCATCTCCATTTTATTCCATCATTATGGACACCACTCAAGACGTAGCAAAGCGCAATCATCTGAGCCAGGTCTTCAGGTACGTTTTAATTGATCGAGATGAAATGGGTGTTGCTACAGATATCAGGATAGTTGAGGCTTTTCTTGGATTCGAGATAACTGTGAACACATCCGCTTCTGAACTGGAGGGCCGAATTATTAGCTGCATTGAAGGGAATGGCTTAGATCTCTCCAGATGCCGTGGACAGGGTTATGACGGTGCAGCGAACATGAGTGGAATTTATTCTGGTGTTCAAGTGAGAATAGCGGAGCGGGAGCCCCTTGCTTTGTACGTGCACTGTGCGGCTCACTGTCTGAATTTGGTACTGAATGATTCTGTCAAAACTATCCCAGAGATTAGACAGTTTTATGATGTGGTTGCCAACAGTGTTAAGAGATGGGCATTACTTGGTGACTTATTGAGCCCAGAGAGCAGGGACATAACCTTGAAACGCCTCTGCCCAACCCGCTGGTCCTCCCACTACAATGCGCTTGTTGCATTAAAGTACAGATATGGAGACGTCATTAAAGCTCTCGACAAGCTCTCACTTACAAGCAAGAAAACAAATGAACGAGATGAGGCAGATGCACTTAAAAAGGCCATTACTAAATTTCAGTTCATATTTTTAAATCAGCCTTCAGACAAAGATTTTGGAGTGCACTAATGCCATCTCAAAGTTACTGCAGGAGAAGACCATTGATCTCCTCAAAGCGTCTGCATTATTGCAGAATGCTGTACGAACTCTACAGGAGTACAGGGAGCAGTTTGATGAGGCAAAGGCTTCCACTCTGGCATTGGCTGTGAAATGGGGCAGTCAAACGCAATTTGTAGCCACCAGGTTGAAAAAAGTGAAGCGCCACTTTGACCACCTTAGCGAAGACAGTCAGCTTTCCGATGCAGAACATTATTTTCATGTGAATGTGTTCTAAGCATGCCTTGATGTAATCATTCAGCAGATGCACAAAGGTTTGTCAGTTTAAATCGGACTGATCATTTGTTTGAAGCTGTTCATCCAAATACACTCCAGCATGCCAAGGACAAGGAGCTATACGAAGTGGCCCGTCGATTGTGTGATCACTATAGTCGGGATATTGACTCCAGCTTTCCTGGTCAACTAGTGTCATTTAGGGCTTGTTTCAAGGAGCAGATGGCAAGACACACATCTGTGCTTAGCCTGACCAGGTTGCTGGTAGTAAATCATCCAGCAGTAACTTCTACATTTAGTGAGGTGTGCACGGCCTTCTTGCTTTTTCTCACTCTCCCCGTCTCAGTGCGACAGCAGAGCGCTCTTTCTCCAAATTAAAATGGATAAAAAATTATCTCAGGAGCGCAATGGGTCAAGAGAGACTCTGTGGATTGGCCATTTTATGAATTGAGAATGAACGAGCAAGAGCACTTAACATCCCTCAAATAGTCGACAACTTTGCGGAGTGCAAGGCGCGTCGAATGCCTTTTTAATGATGAACGCAGGTTTCCGTGTCGGCTTTGTAGTTGAAGACGTGCTTACACAATGAGGGTGTATCATTCATGATTGCTGGATTTTGTTGTTGTTGTTATTGTTTAGTGTCTATTTGGAACATAATAAAAAATGAATGGAAAATACAGGCTATGTAGGCCTATAAAAAAATAAGATATTAATAATTAAAAAAAAAAAACTTTGAGCAAGTCCTGTTCTAATATAGCCTGATTATATGCTGCAGGCCTTCTGTTTGTTTGCAATTTCGCCATGGCTAGGTCCAAAGGCTACGTTCTTAAAAACTGCTTTTTGTTAGATATAGCCTGAGTAGGCCTACAGTATATGCTGCAAGCCTTCTAATTTGTTTGTTTGCAATTTCGCCGTGTGTGTGGGGCCTGATTGGTGTTTTGCCCCAGGGCCTTGTGTGCAGTTGTTCTGCCACTGATAGATAGATAGATAGATAGATAGATAGATAGATAGATAGATAGATAGATAGATAGATAGATAGATATAACAGCTGTGTCTCATCAAAAGGTAATTAGTGGAGGAGTTTCTTGCTTTCTTAATGTGTTTGAGATCAAATAGTAAATAATAGCCCTATTCCACAACTGCAGAAATCCATATTATGTCAAGAACCGAACAACTAAGTAAAGAGAAATGACATCCATCATTACTTTAAGACAGGAAGTAACTTTTAATTCACAAATAAAGAAAATACATTATTATTATTATTATTATTATTGTATGCTATCTATCTCTGCTCCTACTACTCAAGCGAGTAGGACGCTTTTTGCTTTGCTCCTGCTTGAACTCCTCTTTTCCGCTTTTTTCACTATTTCTCTATTTGTTCTTATTTGCTTTCTTTTTACTTACATTCAACAAGTTTAGCAAGGAAGGACAGATGTTTTCTCCCATTTATACAAGATAACCTAGAAGTTAGACAAAGCAACTGACACAGAAGACTAGATTATTGTAAAATGGGGAAACCAAGGAACTCTAGTAACAAATGGACTGAGATTGAAAAAAGAATTTCTAGCCTGGAATCTATGATTAATGCCCGTCTATTAAGGATTGAAGGGAGTCCAGCAGCCGATACCGCTAAGGAGAATGCGGGGAATGTTCAGCATCTGAATGATGGGAATTTGGATGAATCAGTTGATTTCACAAAGCAAAATGTGAGTACTGATTGCTGGAAAAGACAAGGTGCTAGACCCAAAAGCAAAAGGGCATTAACTTCAACTCCATTGCGGTCTGATGTCGTCAGACCTACAGTCTATGAATACCACCGGGCTGAAAACTACAGATATACACAGCCCATTACACTCCAGAACAGATTTCAGTGCCTTACAGACATGGAACCAGTAGTTCCTAGAAAGTGGCAGAATTTGAATAACAAAAATAAAGCTCGCAGTAGAGGTGGAAAGCAGCCACCAACACCTGTTAATCCTACAACCCTTGTTGTGGGTGATTTCACTGTGGAAAATATTGGAGGAGAGTCCATGGTTGTGTGCTGTTTTCCTCACGCTTCCATCTCAGAGACTACAGACAACATTTCAAAAATGCTGTCAAACTACAAATCAATTAAACGCATTATTGTGCATGTTGGAGCAAATGATGTTTTTAGGGAACAGCTCACTTTGAGGAAATCTTTCAAAGACCTTTTTTCTGCCCTAAACGGACTTGGAATGTATTTTTTTATCAGTGGTCCATTACCAGGATCTGTGATCGGCAATTACGGGTTTTCCCGACTGCTCAGTCTCAACACCTGGCTTGCAAAGACATGTTTTTCCTCTGGCATTAATTTTATTGACAACTTCAATATTTTCTGGAAACGCAAAGCCTTTTTCAGCCCAAATAGCACAGAACTCAGCTGGACTGGTGCCAAAGTCTTGGCAGACCATTATCAACACTGTGTCCACCATTCCATGCCGACCTTGGGTACACTCTCTGATAAGCGCTCTGTAGCTGCACTGAAAGGAGTTAACAACACTGATATGAACTCTGTTTGGGTACAAACTGAACCTCCCAGGGACATCAACAAAGACTCAAAAACAGTACGGAAACACACTGTTGAGGTTCAAACTCAAGCAGTGGCTTACGACACGAAACACTCTGTAACAGTGAATCTGCAGGCAGAAAGAAGCGGGACTAATGCTCACTCTGATGGATTACAAACTGAAAAAATTATAAACAACCTCAAACACACAGATGATTCATGACATTCCGGGAAATGTCCAATCTCAGTTCCCATTCTCAGTGGAGTCAAGCAAAACTCCTTGTCACCAACGAAGGCAACTAAGCCAACTAAGCCCCCAGCAACTACAGAGGATCATGCTGACTCATCTGCCCCCAATACAGTTCAGGAAAATGATCAGAGGGTGGATCTATCACCACACACATCCCCGTCACTTTCCAAGGCTAGCAACATGATATCTGAGCTAATGGGTAAGCTGGCAGAACTATCAGAAAGACAATCAGATAAACAAGCATCACCACAACCTCCTGAGACTGGCAATAGGCAATCACCAACAACAACAGTGGATGTAACCCCAAGCCCCTCTGTATCTCCTTCACCCCCCAGACTGCGTTTTCCTGAGAAAATGGAGAGACTATTGTCTTTAAGCCGAGTGTCTTTGGCAAGCCCAAGAGGACACTCAAATCAAGTAACATACACAGAGCTGTCTCATGGTCAGGCCTTGTGTACCCCAAAATCTCTAATGATATATCCAACTGCTACAGCACCCAAGAAACGGAGGGCACCACCTCCCCCTGTGACTACAGATAAGACTCAAGGACCATGTGCACAGCTACAGTTCACCGGCAGCAGTGATGACCTTCATGTTGGAACAAACTGATATAATCTGGGTCCAGATGGTAGTTTTGAAAATAAGCTGGGACCCATGACGTACTTTTCTATTCCTGTGCTAACAAGAAGGAGAGGTGTTCTTATTCATCCTATCAATGGGGTAAACTCGTCAAATCTCCTTCCAGTTCCAAAACAACCACAGAACACTTCTGTGGAAATTATCCCCACATTCACTGTAAAACTAGCTCTTCAGAATGTAAGATCACTTAATAAGCCTTTTTTAATTAATGACTTCATCGGTACACACAAACTGGATTTTATGCTTCTTACTGAAACTTGGCTTGAACAATCAAGCAGCTCTATTACTCTTATTGAAGCAACTCCCCCACTTTTTGATTTTATGAGTGTTGGAAGAGCCAATAAACGGGGAGGAGGAATAGCAAATATATACAAGGCATGTTTTCAGTACAAACAGACAACTCTTGGTGATTTTACATCTTTTGAATACCTAAGTGCAATCCTAAAATGTTCTTCTAACATATTAGTGTTGACTATTTACAGACCACCAAGACTTTCTGCACCACTGTTCCTAGAGGAGTTTGGGGAACTGTTGTCAAATATTTGTTTAGAGTTTGACAATCTTATTATTTCTGGGGATTTTAACTTCCATGTTGATAATCCAGATAACACGTATGCAAATGAATTTCTTACACTGATTGATGCCTTCAACCTAACACAACATGTACAAGGGCCAACACACTCCCATGGCCACACCCTCGACCTTGTCATCACTAAAGGTCTTAATGTATCTACTAGTGTCATGGACCTGGGTATATCTGATCATTTCTGTGTTTTCTTTGATGTTTCCATTTCCCCTCACTTTCAAAACAAGTCTGTGACTGTAAAAAAGAGGGTAATTACCAATGGCACAGCAGCTCTTTTTGAGCAGGCACTCTCAGAACTCCCATGCCAATCTTCAGATTGTGCAGATGATCTAATGGAAATTTTTAATTCAAGAATGAATCATATTATGGATGCTATTGCTCCTTTAAAAACCAAAAGAGTCATAGACAAAGGAAAAGCACCCTGGAAACTAAATCCAACAGTTAAAATGTTAAAGAGGGAATGTAGAAAGTCTGAAAGAAAATGGCGTAAATCTAAACTCCAGATTCATTATCAAATCTACAAAGGGATGTTATGTAAATACAACTTAGAAATTTCTAAAGCAAGACAGTCTTTTTTTTGCTGACATTATTAATAGGAATATCAACAATGCCCGTGTGCTATTTTCTACAGTTGAAAAGCTAACAAACCCATCAAAACAAATGCCTTCTGAATTTCTCTCAGTTAACACATGCAACAACTTTGCATCTTTTTTCAAAGGAAAGATTGATAAAATCTTCAATGCTCACGTGGGCGATGACAGTGACACCTGGAGGGGCGTGGTTGGGAGGAACGGCCTCCCCGATCTGAACCCGAGTGGTGTTTTGTTATTGGACTTCTGTGCTAGTCACAGTTTGTCCATAACGAACACCATGTTCGAGCATAGGGGTGTCCATAAGTGCACGTGGCACCAGGACACCTTAGGTCGGAGGTCGATGATCGACTTTGTAGTCGTGTCATCTGATCTCCGACCCTATGTCTTGGACACTCGGGTGAAGAGAGGGGCTGAGTTGTCAACTGATCACCACCTGGTGGTGAGTTGGATCTGCTGGCGGAGGAGGAAGCTGGACAGACCTGGACAGACCTGGCAGGCCCAAACGTATGGTGAGGGTCTGCTGGGAACGTCTGGCCGAGCACTCTGTTGGGGAGGTCTTTAACTCCCCCCTCCAGGAGAGCTTTTCCCAGCTTCCGAGGGAGGCGGGGGACATTGAGTCTGAGTGGACCATGTTCTCTACCTCCATTGTGGACGCAGCTGTTCGGAGCTGTGGCCGCAAGGTCTCCGGTGCCTGTCGTGGCGGCAATCCCTGAACCCGGTGGTGGACACCGGAAGTAAGGGATGCCATCAAGCTGAAGAAGGAGTCCTATCGGGCCATGTTGACCTCCGGGACTCCTGAGGCAGCCGACGGGTATCGGCAGGCCAGGCGTGCTGCAGCTCGGGCAGTTGCGGAGGCAAAAACTCGGAACTGGGAGGAGTTCGGGGAGGCCATGGAGAAGGACTATCGGTCGGCCTCGAAGAAATTCTGGCAAACCGTCCGGCGCCTCAGGAGGGGGAAGCAGTACTCTGCCAACACTGTTTACAGTGCGGGTGGGGAGCTGTTGACCTCGACTGGGGACATTGTCGGGTGGTGGAAGGAATACTTTGAGGATCTCCTCAATCCCACCGTCATGTCTTCCACTGAGGAGACTGAGGCTGACGACTCAGAGGTGGACTCGTCCATTACCCAAGCCGAAGTCACTGAGGTGGTTTGCAAGCTCCTCAGTGGCAAGGCACCGGGGGTGGATGAGATCCGCCCTGAGTATCTCAAGTCTCTGGATGTTGTGGGGCTGTCTTGGTTGACACGCCTCTGCAACATCGCGTGGCGGTCGGGGACAGTGCCTCTGGAGTGGCAGACTGGGGTGGTGGTCCCTCTTTTTAAGAAAGGGGACCGGAGAGTGTGCTCCAATTATAGGGGAATCACACTTCTCAGCCTCCCAGGGAAAGTTTACTCCAGGGTACTGGAGAGGAGAATTCGACCAATAGTCGAACCTCGGATCCAGGAGGAACAATGCGGTTTTCGTCCTGGTCGCGGAACACTGGACCAGCTCTATACCCTTCATAGGGTGCTCGAGGGTTCATGGGAGTTTGCCCAACCAGTCCACATGTGCTTTGTGGATCTGGAGAAGGCATTCGACCGTGTCCCCCGTGGTATTCTGTGGGGGGTGCTTCGGGAGTATGGGGTTCGGGGCTCTTTGCTAAGGGCTGTCCGGTCCCTGTACGAACGGAGCAGGAGTCTGGTTCGCATTGCCGGCAGTAAGTCAGACCAGTTCCCAGTGCATGTTGGACTCCGTCAGGGCTGCCCTTTGTCACCGGTTCTGTTCATAATTTTTATGGACAGAATTTCTAGGCGCAGCCAGGGGCCGGAAGGAATCCTGTTTGGGAACCACAGGATTTCATCTCTGCTTTTTGCAGATGATGTTGTCCTGTTGGCTTCTTCAAACCAGGACCTTCAGCATGCACTGGGGCGGTTTGCAGTCGAGTGTGAAGCGGCTGGGATGAGAATCAGCACCTCCAAGTCCGAGGCCATGGTTCTCAACCGGAAAAGGGTGGCTTGCCCTCTCCAGGTTGGTGGAGAAGTCCTGCCTCAAGTGGAAGAGTTTAAGTATCTCGGGCTCTTGTTCACGAGTGAGGGAAGGATGGAGCGTGAGATCGACAGGCGGATCGGTGCAGCCTCCGCAGTGATGCGGTCGCTTTACCGGTCCGTCGTGGTGAAGAAGGAGCTGAGCCAAAAGGCGAAGCTCTCAATTTACCGGTCGATCTACGTTCCGACTCTCACCTATGGTCATGAGCTTTGGGTAATGACAGAAAGAACAAGATCGCGGATACAAGCGGCTGAAATGAGTTTCCTTCGCAGGGTGGCTGGGCGCTCCCTTAGAGATAGGGTGAGAAGCACAGTCACTCGGGAGGAGCTCGGAGTAGAGCCACTGCTCCTCCACATCGAGAGGAACCAGCTGAGGTGGCTTGGGCATCTTTTTCGGATGCCTCCTGGACGCCTCCCTGGGGAGGTGTTCCAGGCATGTCCCCCCGGGAGGAGGCCCCGGGGAAGACCCAGGACACGCTGGAGGGACTATGTCTCTCGGCTGGCCTGGGAACGCCTCGGTGTTCTTCCCGAGGAGCTGGCCGAGGTGTCTGGGGAAAGGGAAGTTTGGGCTTCCATGCTTAGACTGCTGCCTCTGCGACCCGGTCCTGGATAAGCGGAAGAAGACGAGACAAGATTGATAAAATACGTATGAATATAGCCACACAGGTGCAAACACTTCAAAATCTGGAACCATTGGATAACGAGAGAGGGGGTCATAATACAATGTCAACATTTAGTTTAATTGATGTTGAGACTCTGAGAAAAACAGTACAAAGTCTCAGCTCCTCCACATCTGAACTGGACATTTTACCTACAGTCTTTTTCAAATCTGTTCTTCACCTAATATCAGACGAGGTACTTCAGATTATCAACGCCTCCTTACGAACTGGCATGTTTCCTTCATCTCTGAAAAAAGCGGTTGTAAAACCCCTACTGAAAAAGAATAACCTGGATGTCTCAGTACTCAACAACTACAGGCCCATATCCAATTTGCCATTCGTTGGTAAAATAATTGAAAAAAATTTTTTAATCAATTAACTGCCTTCCTGACATTAAACGGATGTTTTGATAAGTTTCAGTCAGGTTTTCGTGCCAATCATAGCACTGAAACAGCTCTTACTAAAGTCATGAATGACCTACGTCTTAATTCTGATGCTGGTGGACTTAAGTGCTGCATTTGACACGGTAGATCATTTCATACTGTTACATCGACTGGAGCATTGGGTTGGATTTACTGGTATAGTAATCAACTGGTTAAAATCTTACCTACAACAAAGATTTTTTTATGTGGCCATTGGAGGCCACAGTTCATCACCCGTGTCCTTGAACTGTGGGGTTCCCCAGGGCTCAATCCTGGGACCATTACTATTCAACCTTTATATGCTCCCACTTGGACAAATTATTAAGAATAACTCAATAAACTTCCATAGCTATGCAGATGACACTAAGCTTTACTTAGCTATGTCACCTAATGACTATGCCCCTCTTGAGTCTCTTCATAGATGCATTGACCAAATTAACAAATGGATGTCTCACAATTTTCTTCAGCTGAACGCAGATAAAACTGAAGTAATTATATTTGGCAAAAAGGAGGAAAGGCTTAGGATTGCCACTGTTCTTGAAACTAAGGGGCTTAGCAAAGGATACTGTCAAAAACCTTGGTGTCCTAATTGACAGTGAACTTAACTTCAACAGTCATATGAAAGTGGTAAAAAAGTCTGCATTCTATCACCTAAAAAACATTTCTAAACTCAGGGGTCTCATGTCAAAACATGATCTAGAAAAACTTATTCATGCTTTCATCTCCAGTAGGGTTGATTACTGCAATAGCCTTTTCACAGGTCTTCCAAAAAAGACCATCAAAGAGCTTCAACTAATCCAAAATGCAGCAGCAAGGGTTCTTACAAGAACAAGAAGGGTAGTCCATATCACTCCAATCCTAAGGTCTCTGCACTGGCTCCCAGTGAGTTATAGAATTGACTTTAAGGCATTACTTCTTCTATTTAAAACATTAAATGGGATGGGACCCAGCTACCTACTGGATATGTTTCAATTATATGCACCAACTAGGTCTCTAAGATCACAGGAGAAAAACTTGCTAGTAATACCAGCTGTCAAAACGAAGTGTGGTGAAGCAGCCTTTAGTTGCTATGCTGCTAAGCTTTGGAACCAACTTTCAGATGATATCAAAAATGCTCCTACTGTTGTTAGTTTTAAATCCAGGCTCAAGACAAAGCTGTTTTCAGATGCTTTCACTTGATTAATTTTTACCTAAAGTGTAATTAATTTCCTTTAACATAATTTCTTTTAATTTTGATTTTAATGATTTTACTTTAATTCTTTATTTTAATTTCTTTTTAATTTTGGATTTTAATGATTTCACTTTTACTTTAATTCTGTTACTGTTCTTATGCTTTTATTTTTTGTGAAGCACATTGAATTGCCTGTGTGTATGAAATGCGCTATACAAATAAACTTGCCTTGCCTATCTATCTTTTTTACACTTAGCCTACATTTATCTATATTTTACTCTGAGCTTGAGCTGCTGCAACACCTGAATTTCCACTCATGGGGATCAATAAAGGAATATCAAAGATTCAAGATTCAAAGATTTTTTTAATTATCAATTCACTATATATCCAGGACATATAGGAGAATTGAAATGCTGTTTCTCTCTCACCTTACTTGTAAAATCAGATAAATTATTTATATGAAGAAAAACAATATATATAAATATTTATAGGCGGCACGGTGGTGTAGTGGTTAGCGCTGTCGCCTCACAGCAAGAAGGTCCTGGGTTCGAGCCCCGGGGCCGGCGAGGGCCTTTCTGTGTGGAGTTTGCATGTTCTCCCCGTGTCCGCGTGGGTTTCCTCCGGGTGCTCCGGTTTCCCCCACAGTCCAAAGACATGCAGGTTAGGTTAACTGGTGACTCTAAATTGACCGTAGGTGTGAATGTGAGTGTGAATGGTTGTCTGTGTCTATGTGTCAGCCCTGTGATGACCTGGCGACTTGTCCAGGGTGTACCCCGCCTTTCGCCCATAGTCAGCTGGGATAGGCTCCAGCTTGCCTGCGACCCTGTAGAAGGATAAAGCGGCTAGAGATAATGAGATGAGATGAGATGAGATAAATATTTATAAAATATAGATAAGAGAGGCCTTAATGTATCCGAAAGGCTTCTTCAGTTCTGTCTGATGAGTGGGGAGTTCCAGGTATTTATCCTCTAGTGGACCAAAAGCAACCCTAAGGAGAGTTGTTGAGGTCACATGGGTCGTTGACCTTCTCAGTCATCCTGTAGGTGTTAGGGTCACTGGAGGATGGATGTGAGTGGTGTCAACAGCCTAGAGGGTGGTTAGGGTGATTTGTGGGCCATTGTCTCTCTCTGCCATCATGTAAGTAGTTGAAGTCAGTTGAATCTTGGTGTGGATGTGTATTCAGTTGTCTGGGATGTGTGCCAAGGACTGCATTGTCGGTGACTGATAAGTGGTGTCTCAGACCATCTCCTCTGTTCAGTGATGGTCATTCCAGGTTAATGAAGATGGCTTCTTTTACTTTTCTTTCAAATGACTGGTGCAGGAGTATGAGAGGACTTCTAGAAAACTTGGAGATTACAGAAACCACCGGCATTTCAATCCAAGATGCTGACAATCCAAGATTATTCCCACAAGCCTACACCTGGGTTCTACTGTCAAAGGACACAAAGCAGAAAAGATCCTCCAGAAGGCCCAGAACCAGCTTCTCAATGGGTGAGTGAGACAAATACATTTCATCATCAATGCCCTCTAAGCCAAGGCTTAACTGATGTTTGAAGAGTTAACAGCACTTCTTCCCAGTGAAGTTTTGGAACGAGTCTCCGAGTTTGTTGAGAAGGCACAGATCTCACAGCACAACAAAGGCAAGGAATGACAGATATGCAAATTTCAAACACTGCTGTCTAAAACCACCTCTTCTCACAAGATAGAAGTGCTGACTTGGAGGAAGAAATCTGACCAGGCAACACAACCTGACATCCAAGAGAAGTGGGTGAAGAACTTATTTGACAGGGAACTCACCCAACCAGAGAAGGATGTTTTATCCAAAGGACTAAACTTTGCAGTTTCATCACAGCAGATACCAATGGTAGATTTCATCACAGCCACAAAAATCAGCCATCAGGACAAAAATAGAACCAACACAGAGGCTAAACAACTTATACTGAAAGTATCAGCTGCCCTCACCAGTGCAAAAGCACCTCCCTCCAACCTCACCATCCAAGAAAGGAGGGCTCTTACATCGCTTTGTGGCAGTGGGGGCGTGGCCAAGCAGCAGTCTGTGAATGGAGGGCGGGGTCGGGGAAGGTAAGTGGCTAAGTCATTACACCTGGTGTCAATTAATGTGTGTGTTTGTTTGTTGCAGGGATGGAGTATAAAAGGAGGGGGAGAGCAGAGAAGAATCTCTCCCCTGACCAGAACACGTGTGTGTTGCGTGTGTGATTGAGAAAAGCTGAAAAGCTAATGAAAACAGCAAAATAAAGTGTCTGTGTGAACACTAACTCTCGCCTGCCATGCTTCTGTGCCCCACCCACATCAGCGATTACTACAGTGGTGCCGAAACCCGGGACACAGAAGAGAACCACCCCATGGAGTCCTCCCTGTTTGAAGAGCTCATCCTTGCCCTCGCTACCACCCAGCAGAACCAGCATCAAGCGCTGATCACCCTCCAGAAGGAGCAGCAGTGGTGCTTTGAAGCCTTGATGCTGGCCCAGCAGGAAGATCGCCAGGCGTTACGGCACCTGCTCACGCCAGCCGGGCCATCGGCCACCGCTGCCGCCATCCTCACGAAGATGGGACCACAGGACATTCCTCGATCTCTTTGAGCAAGCAGCTGAGGCGTGGGGGTGGCCGCAGGAGCAGCGTGCGGCGCGCCTCCTCCTGCTCCTGACTGGCAAGGCGCAGCTCGCAGCGCAGCAGCTCCCTGCTGACAGCCGGCTGGTCTATGCAGGCCTAAAGAAAGCCATCCTGCAGTGGCTCGGGCCGCTCCCCGGAGCAACATCGTCAGCGCTTCTGGAAGCTGACACTGGAGGAGGTCGGCCGGCCATTTGCATTCAGCCAGCAACTCCGGGACGCCTGCTGGCGGTGGTTGAGGGCGGAAGACCGCGACACCGAGGAGATCAATCAATCTGGTGGCACTGGAGCAGTTTATCTCTCAACTTCCAGAAGGAACGGTGGAATGGGTCCAGTGTCACCGCCCAGCGTCGCTGGAACGAGCCATCGAGCTGGCAGAGGACCATCTGGAGGCGGCTCTGACGGCAGGCAGACGAGGAGTCTCCCCTCGCTTCTCTTCCCTCTCCCTCCTGTCTCTTGTCCCCCTCTCCACCCCATTCCCCTGCCACGAAGGTGGCGGCTGGCTCCTCCCCAGCTGACCTGTCGCACCTGTGGTGTCCTCCCATCTCCCTCTTCTGTGTCTGTGTTGTCTCCCCCTCAGGTGAGTGACACCCATAACACCAGTGCAGAGGGAAAGCCTGGGCCGGTGTGCTGGCACGGCGGGGAATCGGCGCGTCTCCAGAGTCAGAGCTCCGCAAGGGAGGTGGGTGCTGTCATCTGGATCCCCGACGCGCCAGAAACCGACCCCAATCGGGCCGGAATGTATCGCATACTGGTGAGTATTCAAGGGGATACATATCACGCTTTGGTGGATTCCGGTTGTAATCAGACCTCAATTCACCAACGCCTGGTGCAAGGTGAGGCATTGGGGGGAGCACAAGCGGTGAAGGTGTTGTGTGTGCACGGGGATGTTCACCATTACCTGCTAGTGTCTGTCCATATTCTATTCCGGGGCCAAATGCATAGAATAAAGGCGGCGGTTAGTCCTCGTCTTACCCACTCGTTGATTTTGGGTACTGATTGGCCGGGATTTAAAGAATTAATGGAGTATTTAACACATAGTGGGTCCTGCCCTAGTAGGTCACGGGAAGATCCTGGTGTGGCATTGGCTGGAGAAGCTGTCGCAGAGCCGTCCACGTCAATACCGCGCCAGAGTGAGGAGCAAACCGCTCCTCCTCCCTCTCTCAGGGAGTCCCTTGGGGATTTCCCATTAGAGCATTCGCGGGATGAGACTCTGCGGCATGCATTTGACCAAGTGAGAGTAATCGATGATCAAACTCTTCAGCCGAGCGCGGCACCGACCTTCCCCTATTTTGCCATTATTAGAGATAGATTGTACCGAGTGACGCAGGACACTCAAACTAAGGAACGAGTAACCCAGTTGTTAATCCCAAAGAGCCGTAGGGAAGTCGTATTCCATGCGGCTCACTTTAATCCCATGGCTGGACACTTGGGGCAAGACAAAACACTAGCCCGAATAATGTCCCAGTTCTATTGGCCAAGGATTCGTGGGGATGTCCGTCGGTGGTGTGTGGCGTGCCGTGAATGCCAATTAGTCAATCCTGCGGCCACTCCAAAAGCGCCGTTGCGCCCTCTTCCTCTAATCGAGACCCCGTTTGAGCGAATCGGGATGGATCTCATCGGGCCAATAGATCGGTCAGCATGGGGATATCGCTTTATTTTAGTTCTAGTGGACTATGCAATGCGATATCCGGAAGCAGTGCCTCTCCGCAATATCTCAGCACGCAGTATTGCAGAGGCACTCTTCTGCTTTATCTCGCGGGTCGGGATTCCGAAAGGAATCCTGACAGACCAAGGCACCTCGTTTATGTCACACACATTGCGCGAGCTGTATGGGTTACTGGGGATTAAGTCTATCCGCACCAGTGTCTATCACCCACAAACGGATGGATTAGTAGAGCGATTTAACCAGACACTCAAAAACATAATCCGGAAATTCGTAAGTGAAGACGCGTAATTGGGAGAAGTGGCTCGAGCCCCTGTTATTCGCAGTACGAGAGGTCCCACAAGCCTCCACAGGGTTTTCTCCCTTTGAATTATTATATGGGCATAAGGCGCGTGGCATTCTGGATCTGCTGCGGGAAAATTGGGAGGAGGGACCTTCACCGAGTAAAAATGAAATCCAGTACATTCTTGACCTGCGCGCAAAACTCCACACCCTCAGTCACACACGCAACACACACGTGTTCTGGTCAGGGGAGAGATTCTTCTCTGCTCTCCCCCTCCTTTTATACTCCATCCCTGCAACAAACAAACACACACACATTAATTGACACCAGGTGTAATGACTTAGCCACTTACCTTCCCCGACCCCACCCTCCATTCACAGACTGCTGCTTGGCCACGCCCCCACTGCCACACGCTGCAAAGAGACTAGAACATCACCATCCTTCCTGCTGACAAAGGAAGATGCACAGTGATGCAAAACACAGTGGACTACCACTCAAAGATGACCAGTCTCCTCAGCGACAAAACCACCTTCAAAACCCTGAGGCGGGATCCCACCAGCAGTTACAAAAGTTGTTAGCTGCCTACAGCAACTAGAAAAAGACCATGTCATCAACTGATCTCGGTACTACAGACTGCACCCTGGGGAAGCCACTCTTCTCATTTATGGACTTCCCAAGATTCACAAGGAAGGAGCTCTACTCAGACCCATCAGCAGCAGCACAAACTCGGTCACCTATAACACTGCCAAACACCTAGCCACCATCCTGGGTCCTCTTGTTGGCAACATGCCACACCACGTCAATAACTCCCAGGATTTTGCCACTAAAATTGCAGACCTTAAAGCATATACGCAGAGCCACAGCCTGACTTTCATTTATAAATGCCTTGAGACCTCAAGAATGGCACAGGAATAGTTTTAAGCATTAAAAATAAATCTAATATACAACCCCAAGTCCAAAAAAGTTGGGACAAATTGTAAATAAAAATGGAATGCAATGATGTGGAAGTTTCAAAATTCCATATTTTATTCAGAATAGAACATAGATGACATATCAAATGTTTAAACTGAGAAAATGTATCATTTAAAGAGAAAAATTAGGTGATTTTAAATTTCATGACAACACCACATCTCAAAAAAGTTGGGACAAGGCCATGTTTACCACTGTGAGACATCCCCTTTTCTCTTTACAACAGTCTGTAAACGTCTGGGGACTGAGGAGACAAGTTGCTCAAGTTTAGGGAGAGGAATGTTAACCCATTCTTGTCTAATGTAGGATTCTAGTTGCTCAACTGTCTTAGGTCATTTTTGTCGTATCTTCCGTTTTATGATGCGCCAAATGTTTTCTATGGGTGAAAGATCTGGACTGCAGGCTGGCCAGTTCAGTACCTGGACCCTTCTTCTACACAGCCATGATGCTGTAATTGATGCAGTATGTGGTTTGGCATTGTCATGTTGGAAAATGCAAGGTCTTCCCTGAAAGAGACGTCATCTGGAGGGGAGCATATGTTGCTCTAGAACCTGGATATACCTTTCAGCATTGATGGTGTCTTTCCAGATGTGTAAGCTGCCCATGCCACATGCACTAATGCAACCCCATGCCATCAGAGATGCAGGCTTCTGAACTGATCGCTGATAACAACTTGGGTTGTCCTTCTCTTCTTTAGTCCGAATGACACGACGTCCCTGATTTCCATAAAGAACTTCAAATTTTGATTCGTCTGACCACAGAACAGTTTTCCACTTTGCCACAGTCCATTTTAAATGAGCCTTGGCCCAGAGAAGACGTCTGCGCTTCTGGATCATGTTTAGATACGGCTTCTTCTTTGAACTATAGAGTTTTAGCTGGCAACGGCGGATGGCACGGTGAATTGTGTTCACAGATAATGTTCTCTGGAAATATTCCTGAGCCCATTTTGTGATTTCCAATACAGAAGCATGCCTGTATGTGATGCAGTACCGTCTAAGGGCCCGAAGATCACGGGCACCCAGTATGGTTTTCCGGCCTTGACCCTTATGCACAGAGATTCTTCCAGATTCTCTGAATCTTTTGATGATATTATGCACTGTAGATGATATGTTCAAACTCTTTGCAATTTTACACTGTCGAACTCCTTTCTGATATTGCTCCACTATTTGTCGGCACAGAATTAGGGGGATAGAGATCTTGCATGTGACGTCACAGCCGATCCAGATTGTGACAGACGCCATCGTGTCGGTCAAACGCCATATTCCGCCTTCTACTTCTACTTCTGCTTTTACTTCTACCTTTTCTTCTGGAAAACCCTACTATATACAATTCTACTACAACGGCTGTGGCTACAAGCTCTCCCTACCTGTGCACGGTTTTTATGTTTTTTGTGTGTATTTTTGCGTGTTGTTCGTCTGTACCAGACTTCAATATCCACTACAACCGTATGGACTTACTGGACATTGGTTTCCAGCAGAAAATGACAGTTTGTAGCGATTTCCATCGCATGCACAACATTCCGGACGAGAAAAAAAAAAACATTCCGGACGAGACCAGATTGCGAGACCAGCGGGGTCTCCGTGGATTGTTATCGGAAGCAAAGCGAAGGAGGCGGCGCCGGGAGCCGAAGCAAAAGTGAGGCTACAGGCAGAGCCAGCCTGTTGACTAAGCTCAGAAAACAGCTACTCAAACCTCCACTGCTAAGCCTCTACCTCTCCAGCGCCAGATCCATGTAAACAACATGGACGATTTGGAATTAACTTATTCTATAATCAGCTGGTCAGTGCTATACTCAATACTTAAGTGACTTACCCATCCAGTGAGGATCATTTTCTTGCTTACAAGATGCCACATCTGAGTCGCTGACAAATCCTGAATTTCTGTAAAGAAAACTGTCCAGAGATTTATAAGCACGCAGTGCTTCACCACTGAACAGCGAGGGAAAGTTGATGAGGTAATCATACATGTCCGGGTATTCCGCTGGCAGTTCAAAATCCGGTTGTGAAAACTCCGTCCGGAAAGCCATAAGGGTCACAAATCTGTAGATCATTTATTTTAGACATATATCTAGTTATCTGTTCATTAGAAAAATGAGCCGTGTAGTCCGTTGGTTGAAATTGATCCATTCTGTACACGAGTGCAGCAGTATTCAGCGGTGTTTTTGACCGACACAATGGCGGTCGTGTACTTTCCGGTCACGTGACTGCAAGATCTCTATAGGTGATCCTCTTCCCATCTTTACTTCTAAGAGCTGCTGCCACTCCAAGATGCTCTTTTTATACCCAGTCATGTTAATGACCTATTGCCAATTGACCTAATGAGTTGTAATTTGGTCCTCCAGCGGTTCCTTTTTTGTACCTTTAACTTTTCCAGCCTCTTATTGCCCCTGTCCCAACTTTTTTGAGATGTGTTGCTGTCATGAAATTTCAAAATGTCTCACTTTCGACATTTGATATGTTGTCTATGTTCTATTATGAATTCAATATCAGTTTTTGAGATTTGTAAATTATTGCATTCCATTTTTATTTACAATTTGTACTTTGTCCCAACTTTTTTGGAATCGGGGTTGTAGTAATTTTTATGATTAAAGTGATTTAGAGGTAGCGGTCTGAGTGAATGACCTTGAAGTCCGTGATGTCACAACAGGAAGTCTATCGGTCTCCTCACCATTTCTGTTATACTAAAACACAGAGCTGACTGCAACTCCAATCCTCCATTTTGAGCTAATTTATCACCATGCCATGTAGATGTGTTGCTGGCGGGTGCAGCAACATGACAGAAGGTGGATTTACGTTGCATTCATGGTTCAAGACTGTTCAAACTTCAAAGATTTGGACACATTTTGCGAGTAGTTCACGGGCACATTCGACGGCTATGAAGTGGTCTCTCCTCTGCTCTGCACATTTTACTGAAGACTCGTACGAGACCTCTGATCTGTTGAGGAGTGTTGGCTATATGCCCGGATTGAAAGAGGGTGCAGTACCAACAATTAAAGAAAAAGAAAACTATGGCAGCGGGGGCATGGTCAAGCGTCGGTCTGTGACCGGAGGGCGGAGTCAGGGAAGGTAAGTGGCAGAATCACTGCACCTGATGTCTGTTAATCTGTGTTTGTGTGTCTTCCCCAGTGACTGCACCCTATATAAGGAGAGAGAGAGAGAGAGAGCAGAGGAAGGGAGCTCTCTCCCCAACCAGGCGACTTGTGTGTGTGTGTGCGCGCACCTGGGAGAATAAGTTTACACTGAAAAGTGGAAAATAAAGAGTTTTTGGAACTCAGTTCTGGCCTGCCGTACTCCTGTGCTCCACCCACCCACTCTCATACTACAGTGGTGCCGAAACCCAGGGGTTGGAGCACAGAGGAGAACAGCCCCATGGAGTCCTCCCCCTTCGTGGACCTGATTCATGCCCTTGCCACAGCCCAACAGAGCCAGCACCAGGTGCTGATTGCCCTCTGAAAGGAGCAAGAGCAAAGGTTCGAGGCCCTGGTGCTGGTGCAACAGGAAGATCGTCAGGCGTTCCGGCTCCTCCTCGTGTCAGCGGGGTCCACCACCTCCACGGGCCCTCCCCACCTCACCCTAACGAAGATGGGCCCGCATGATGACCCAGAGGCCTTCCTAGCGCTCTTTGAGCAAGCAGCAGAGGCCTGGGGCTGGTCAGTGGAACAGCACGCGGCATGCCTCCTCCCCCTGCTGGCGGGCGAGGCGCAGCTGGCCGCGCTACAGCTCCCCGCCGACAGCCGGCTGGTCTACGCAGACCTGCACTGGGCTGTCCTCCAGCGTGTGGGGCGCACCCCTGAACAACAACGCCAGCGCTTCCGCGCTATATGCCTAGAGGAGGTCGGCCGGCCGTTCGCGTTTGACCAGCAAGTCTGGGATGCCTGCTGGCGGTGGCTGAGGGCTGACAACCGCGACGCCGAGGGAATCACCGATCTGGTGGTACTGGAGCAGTTCATCGCCCGGCTGCCTGAGGGGACCGCGGAGTGAGTCCAGCACCATTGTCCGGTGTTGCTGGATCAGGCCATTGAGCTAGTGGAGGACCATTTGGCGGCTGTTCCAACGGCAGGACAGCATGTTTCCTCTTCTCCTCTGTCTCTCTCCCCCTCCCCTTCTGTTCCTCGTCCTTGCCCCGTTCCCCCACCGCAGAGGCAGAGGCCGGCTCTACCCCAGCCAGCCCACCGCACCCGCGGTGCCCTATCGTTTCCCGCTTCCGTGTCTGTCTCTCCCCCCCCCTCCCCTCAGGTGAGTGAGTCCCAGAGTGCCGGTGCAGAGAGAGAGCCCTGGCCGGTTTGCTGGCGCTGTGGGGAGCCGGGGCACCTCCAGCATCAGTGGTCGGCAATGGAGGTGGGCGCGGTGGTTCAGATCCCCGACGTGCCAGGAACCGCCCTCGATCATGCCGGAGCGTATCGCATACCGGTGAGTGTCCAAGGGGATACGTATCAGGCTTTGGTGGACTCCGGCTGTAATCAGACCTCAATCCACCAAAGCCTGGTGCAAGACGAGGCATTGGGGGGAGCACAACTGGTGAAGGTGTTGTGTGTGCACGGGGATGTTCACAACTACCCTTTAGTGTCGGTCCACATTCTATTTCAAGGGGAGAAATCTAGTGTAAAGCCGGCGGTTAATCCACGCCTTACCCACTCGATAATTTTGGGGACTGATTGGTCGGGATTTCGGGAATTAATGACTCATTTAGTGAAGAGTGGGTCCTGCCGTAGTTTAGCAGGGGGAGGTCCCGGTGTGGCATTGGCGGGAGCAGCTGTCACAGAGCCATCTACGTCATCTCCGCATCAGAGTGAGGAGCCACTGGCTCCTCCTCCCTCTCTCGGGGAATCTCTCGCGGATTTCCCGTTAGAGCAGTCGTGAGACGAGACTCTGCGGCATGCGTTTGACCAAGTGAGAGTAATCGATGGTCAAACGCTCCAGCCACACACCACCCCGTCCTTCTCCTATTTCTCCATTATGAAGGATAGGTTATACCGAGTGACGCAGGACACTGAGACTAGGGAGCCGATTACGCAACTTTTAATTCCAAAGAGCCACCGGGAATTGGTATTCCAGGCGGCTCACTTTAATCCCATGGCTGGACACTTAGGGCAGGATAAGACACTAGCCCGAATAATGGCCCGGTTCCATTGGCCAGGGATTCGCGGTGATGTCCGTAGGTGGTGTACGGTGTGCCGCGAATGCCAGTGAGTAAATCCAGTGGCCATTCCAAAAGCGCCTTTGCGCCCTCTGCCATTAATCGAGACCCCGTTCGAAAGAATTGGGATGGATCTAGTTGGGCCATTGGATCGGTCAACACAAGGGTATCGCTTTATTTTAGTTCTGGTGGACTATGCAACGTGATACCTGGAAGCAGTGCCTCTTCGCAATATCTCAGCATGCAGTATTGCAGAAGCATTCTTCCACGTCATCTCCCGAGTCGGAATCCCCAAAGAGATTCTGACTGATCAAGGCACTTCGTTTATGTCACGCACCCTGTGCGAACTGTATGGGTTATTGGGAATTAAGCCGAGCTGCACCAGCGTGCATCACCCACAAATGGATGGTTTAGTCGAATGGTTCAATCGCACCCTCAAGAACATAATTAAAAAGTTTGCATGTGAGCACGCACGTAATTGGGATAAATGGCTTGAACCCCTGCTATTCGCAGTGCAAGAGGTCCCACAAGCCTCCACAGGGTTCTCCCCATTTGAATTATTATATGGGCATAAGCCGCGCGGCATCTTAGATGTACTGCAGGAAAATTGGGAGGAGGGACCTTCATCGAGCAAAAATGAAACATTATTGACCTGTGCGCAAAACTCCACACACTCACACACCTAACCCAGGAGAATTTGTGGCAGGCCCAAGAATGGCAAATCTGCCTGTACGACAGGGGTACGCACCTTAGGAAGTTCACACCAGGAGATAAAGTACTCGTAGCCTACGTCAAGCTCCAAATTGATCGCCAAGTGGCAAGGACCCTTTGAGGTCACACGGCGAGTCAGGGACATTGACTATGAGGTGAGGTGGACGGACAGGGGCGGGGTGCTACAGATTTACCACCTCAATCTGCTCAAACTCTGGAACTAGGAGGTCCCCGTGGCGTTGGTGTCGTTGGTTCCGGAAGTTCAAAAGGGAACATTGACATCGCGTACCTCTCCAGTCCCCTGTGGAGACCACCTCTCCCCGACCCAACTCACGGAGGTTGCCTAGTTGCAGACCGAATTTTCAGACGTGTTCTCGCCCCTGCCCGGCCGCACCCGCCTCATAGAACACCACATTGAGATGGCCCCAGGTGTGGTAGTGCGCAGCCGCCCTTACAGGCTGCCCGAACACAAGAAAAAGGTGGTTTGGGAAGAACTCAAGGCCATGCTCAAAATGGGCATCATCAAGGAGTCCCACAGTGACTGGAGCAGCCCGGTGGTCTTGGTCCCAAGGCCGACGGGTCGGTCCAGTTCTGTGTGGACTATAGAAAAGTCAACGCGGTGTCTAACTTTGATGCGTACCCAATGCCTCGTATTGACGAGTTGCTGGATCGACTAGACACGGCTCGCTTTTATTCGACACTGGATTTGACAAAGGGTTATTGGCAGATCCCCTTGACTCCACTATCCCGAAAAAAACCGGCCTTTTCCACACCGTTTGCCTTACAACAATTTTTCACACTTCCTTTTGGGTTGTTTGGGGCACCCGCTACGTTCCAGCGGCTTATGGACAGGGTCCTTCACCCCCACGCACTTAGACGACATCATAATCTATAGTAACAACTGGCCGCGGCACCTGCAGCACCTGAGGGCCGTCCTTGGGTTGCTGAGGGGAGCGGGTCTCACAGCCAACCCGAAGAAGTGTGTGATTGGGCGGGTGGAAGTATGGTATCTGGGCTTCCACTTGGGCAATGGGCAGGTGCGTCCCCAAATTAATAAGACAGTGGCGACTGTGGCCTGCCCGAGGCCCAAGACCAAAAAGGGGGTGAGACAGTTCCTGGGGCTGGCTGGCTACTATCATAGGTTTATACCTAATTATTCGGATGTCACCAGCCCACTGACTTATCTCACTAAAAAGGGGGCACCAGATCCGGTCCAGTGGACAGAGCAATGCCAGCGGGCTTTCTCTGAGGTGAAGGCTGCACTGTGTGGGGGGCCACTGTTACACTCCCCTGACTTTTCTCTCCCCTTTATGTTGCAGATGGACACCTCAGACAGGGGGCTGGGGGCCGTTCTGTCCCAGGAGGTGGAGGGGGAGGACCACCCCGTGCTCTACATCAGCAGGAAGCTGTCAGTGCGTGAGGGGCGCTACAGCACCATAGAGAAGAAGTACCTGGCGATCAAGTGGGCGGTCCTCGCCCTCCGCTACTATCTCCTGGGGCGCCCTTTCACCCTCTGTTTGGACCACGCGCCCCTCCAGTGGCTCCACCGCATGAAGGATGCCAACGCGCAGATCACCCATTGGTATCTGGCACTCCAGCCCTTTAATTTCAAGGTGATCCACAGGCCGGGGGCGCAGATGGTCATGGCGGACCTCCTCTCCTGTTGGGGGGAGTCAGCTGCAGGCCGGACGGCTGCCCGGCCTGAGTCGGGCGGTGGGGGTATGTGGCAGCAGGGGCATGGTCAAGCGTTGGTCTGTGGCTGGAGGGCGGAGTCAGGGAGGGTAAGTGGCAGAATCACTGCACCTGATGTCTGTTAATCTGTGTTTGTGTATCTTCCCCAGTGACCGCGCCCTAGAGCTGTGCAATATATCGTATTTTTATCACGATATCGATATTGGTGTCAAACGATATCAAAATTCATAATATCGATATGAAATGATTTTTTGTCATTTGTAAGGTAAAACAATCCTTCTGTCCCCTAAGGCACACCGTAGCCTTGTATACGTCATCCATTCTACTCCCGCGATATCTCCGCAACAGTAAAAAATCAGTTCTTCTGTTTTCATACGTGTTGGGTGATTTGATATATTGATTTGTTAATATGTTGTTTGATTTGCTTGCTAATAGTTATAATAATACAATTAACATATATTTACGTCATATTTTTGGATGTGGGACTGGGTAATGTAAAAATGGCATCTACGGAAGAAAACAAGCACAACAGTTTCTTAAAGAAACTGTTAACATTGCTTATCATATTAAAGGCCAGCGCGCAACTGTTTTGTTTTTTTTTTTTCTCCGCCGGCCCACACTGAACCACCGGCCCACCGGGAAAACTCCCGCTACTCCCAATGGCCAGTCCGTGTGTGTGCGTGTTTAATGTTGGTGTCTTAACAACACACAAGCTTACGTTGTAGTGTGTGTGTGTGAGAGAGAGAGATTTTATCCTTGGCTGGCTACGAGCCAGTGTGGACGTTATGCAGTAATCACTGGTAATACCAGCGCTGGCTCCATCCTCTGTGATCGGAAACGTTGAGTGAGGAGAACATGAGCCTTGTGCAGGCTATAGGACCTATGCAAAGTACGCGCTTGCACAGTAAATAGTTTAAGTAAAAGGCGTTTCAGGGTACAACGGGAAGGGTTGACAGGTAGCCTATGAGGCCTGTACTATAAAAATGTGGCCCGGTGCCTCGGGTGTTGATGATCGGGGCTTTAAAAAAAAGGTGTATAAATATCGTTTTAAAAATCGCGATATCGATATTTACTGAAAAAATCATGATATTGATTTTTTCCAATATCGAGCAGCCCTACCGCGCCCTATATAAGGAGAGAGAGAGCAGAGGAAGGGAGCTCTCTCCCCAACCAGGCAACTTGTGTGCGCGCGCGCGCCTGGGAGAATAAGTTTACACTGAAAAGTGGAAAATAAAGAGTTTTTGGAACTCAGTTCTGGCCTGCCGTACTTCTGTGCTCCACTCACCCGGTCTCATACTACAGAAAGTATTTATTTTAAAAGGAAAGTGAGTTTAGTTGCACCAGTCCTCCCGCAGTGAGCTGAGGGTTGTTGCTAAAACCCGGGACGGAATGGGACTGGACGTATCGCTCAGGCAGTGACCTCCCCACAGTTGTTGCTAAAACCAGTGACCTCCCGTTCCGTCCCGAGCAGTAACGGTGGAATACACATGAACAGTGAATGAGTGGATCAGCCGTCTTATTTCTGAACTGGATATTGCTGCCATCTCGCCCTTACGTGGAAGAAGTGAATGAATGGAGAACTGAACAAACAACTGAAAGTCAGAGTGTTTCAAAAACAATCGGCCTTCAAGAAGCAAGAACACAGATGGGTAAGTTCCAACTCTCATTTGGATTTAAAAAAAAAAAAAAAAAAACCACATTGTTTCCCTGCATTTAGATTAATCCATGTAACTTGTATTGTGTGTTTAAGTTAGCGGTATAAGATTATTTAATTTGCTTCAGAATGTGATTGTCTCAGTTCATCTGATTATTTAATGAGCCTTTTACGTTTTATCAGTGAAAATGCATGCATGTACATGTATGCTGCATAAGTTATAACACCTATCCTGTTTTAATGAGAGTCAACCCACAATCAATGAAGTCAAATCAGTCTTAGTTGAGTGAGTCGGTAACGCTATTTCTTACTTTCACCATAAATTTTTATTTATATGACTTTGGTCTATAGCTGTAAAAGGCCTTGGCCTTAAAACCGGTTCCCGCTGTGACGTCACGCACTCAGGGCTGGCTGGCTCAGCGGGGCAGCTCCAATCACAACTTTGCGGTCGATTTTAACTCTCAAAAATATACTTCTTGAATTCCCATTTATGCAGCATACAAGAGTCAAGGATGGAGATACTATCCACTCAGAGATGTATTTAAAAATAAAAGGCTCAGCGTATCTCCTTTAAGCTAGACTCAGATGAATTCCCACCACAGAAGCAGTCGAATCGGTTAGGAAATGACTTCAAGACAGCACCTTACCGGACAGAACGAACCTCACCATGGACCAGAAGAAGAAGCAGCAGCAGCCTTAATTTGTCATATGTACACTCAAGCACAGTGAAATTCCTCCTCTGCATTTAACCCATCTGAAGCAGTGAACACACGGGCGCAGACATCCCAACCTGACAAAATTCATTTCAGGGAGGTCCCCCTCTTTGGGGAAGGATTTTTTTTTTGGGGGGGGCAAATACATTGCCGGGGGGTATGGGGGTTCTTCCTCAGAAAATTTAGATTTGGTTGCTGTGATTTCCTACATTCTGGTGGATTTTGGGGTGGCCTTTTGGAGATGAACAATACCTGAATTCACTCAGTTCACTCAGATTCATAGCTGCCCCAACCCATAAACTATGATAACTACAATGTGCCATATATTAAGCTCCTTACTGACTGAATCTGGACCCCCCCCCCCCCCCCATAAATAAGGAAGGATGACCAGGATAGATAGAAATGTTCACCACAGAACATTGCTTTACTTAGATACCAAAACACAGATGAATAGAACAGAACAATGAATGAATTGCATGAATGACAATGACTGTAGGCCTAAAGGGCTCTTTCCTTTCCTCTGTTCTCTGCCTGTTCCTTTTGCAAGCTTTCACTGTATTTAGAGGCTGCTTGCTTTGCAGATTTGAGCAATTTTCCAGACACCTCCACCTCGTAGTACTCTGTGTCAATAAACTTGTTAATCTTGCAAGACATCAGATTCACACGTGTTTGGTGAGACGTCTGACTCCTAAATTCTGTCTTGATGTGACGCACCATGCTGAAAGCCCTTTCCACATCACAGTTAGAATTTGGCAGCACCAATAGCAGCTTCATCAGCTGAGAGAGCTCACAGATGTGACTTTGGACAGCTTCCCCCAGAACTCATCAACTGGTAAATTCTTATAATTTGGCATCAGTGCTTCCAGGTTAGAAGATAAATAATCCAGGACTTCTAAATGGAGTTGTTCTCTGGCATTGGCCTTCATTACATTTGGAAATCTCTCTGCCAAAGTCAAAATCTGCTCTGGTTTCACATCATCATGGTTCTCAGGATTGACCACTGACAGATTCGTCAGGATTTGATCTCTGACTGAAAATCTTTCCTTTTTATTTTTGAAAGCTTCTGATGTAGAATGCTCTCGCATCTCTGTAGAATTGCTTTGTCTTGTGACTGGAGAGTGCTGATTTTCACATTGGAAAATCACATATTTGATGAAAGATGGATACGATGTGTTAATAGTACCTGAAGATACAGTATTAATTGAACAGCGTAAATTTTGCTCATGTTGTGATTGAATCTCTTTCAGAGCCTATAAACACAGAAAACTCAGATGAGTTAGTTGAGAGAGATAACAGGATGGCATGTCCATTCATCTCATCATCTGTAGCCGCTTTATCCTGTTCTACAGGGTCGCAGGCAAGCTGGATCCTATCCCAGCTGACTACGGGCGAAAGGCGGGGTACACCCTGGACAAGTCGCCAGGTCATCACAGGGCTGACACATAGACACAGACAACCATTCACACTCACATTCACACCTACGCTCAATTTAGAGTCACCAGTTAACCTAACCTGCATGTCTTTGGACTGTGGGGGAAACCGGAGCACCCAGAGGAAACCCACGTGGACACGGGGAGAACATGCAAACTCCGCACAGAAAGGCCCTCGCCGGCCACGGGGCTCGAACCCGGACCTTCTTGCTGTGAGGCGACAGCGCTAACCACTACACCACCGTGCCACCCCCCCGTCATACATTTGATATTGAAATCATGCTTTTAGATGCAATATAACATCACACGTGTTTCAGTGGACAAAAAGGCAACAACAAGATTCAGAAATACACAGGGAAGTTTATAAATTATAAATTAGTCTTGCAATGGCTTTTTCCTTCACTTCAATTCCATGATTATTGGAGACTTTACCTTAAAATTTCAAACAGTTAATTCGCCGTAAAATCAGCTCTCTGTAAAGGGACACCGCAAGATCATAGGCTTTAGCATTTTGAAAAAAAAAAACCTTTAAAGTTGCAGAGATACGATGATTTTAGTAAAAATAAATAAATTAATAAATAAGTAACAGTAATTATGTGTTGACCCCCCCCACCTCTACTTAACGTTATAGCACAAAATAGAAAGGGTGTACATGGTCCTAACTGGTTCTGTTTGAACCAGAAAAGGTTGTAGTTTTATGAGCGACTTAGTTTTGGAGGTGAATCTGAACAAATTCCTGACGGTTATGCGCCACCTGCTCCTGCAGCTCCAGCACTGAAAGGGAAAGTCATTTATTGCCATTATTGAGCCTTCTGCCGAGTAAATGAGCTTACAGAGAGACACTGCTTTATCATAACCGTGAAAGTTGAACACCAAATCAGTTAAAAACAAACAAACAAAAAAACCCAGATGATTTGTACCATGCATTAATTTCCTGGGTTCCAGAAAACAGCTGGAGCAGCTGCTGCTCTTCTTCATGCTCTATGCACTCACTGACTGGTCGATAGGTTCAGGATGAAGATTGCTCGCTTGCTCTAGATTCCATGAGATTGTATGTAATTTGTGGGCATCAGGGAGCTGCTATCAATATGCAGGAGACTCCCGGAACTTCCGGGAGACCTGGGATGTCTGCGTGCGCGCACAGAAACCCAGAGCAGTGGGCCGCCACACTACAGTGCCCGGGGAGCAGTTAGGGGTTAGGTACCTTACTCAAGGGCACTTCAGCCCAAGACCGCCTCATGTTAACCTAACTGCATGTCTTTGAAGTGTGGGGGAAAACGGAGCACCTGGAGGAAACCCACGCAGACACAAAGAGAACATGCAAACTCCACACAGAAAGGCCCTCTGTCGGCCACTGGGCTCGAACCCAGAACCTTCTTGCTGTGAGGTGACAGTGCTAACCACTACACTGACCACATTTTCACCCTGCTTGACCACTGCCTGACCACCATCCGTTTCCAGTTCAATTAATGTTTCTACAGACAGAAGCATAGATGCCATGGGCTCACTGGTGTCTCCTATAGTGACCAATCTATACATGGAGGAAGTGGAAAACAAAGCCTTGACCACTTTTTCAGGAGTCGCTCCCTGCCACTGGTTCAGGTATATGGATGACACCTGGGTTAAAATCAAAACCCATGAGGTGGAAGCCTTCACAGAACACATCAGTGCAGTGGATATCAACATCCACAGTTCATTCAGGAGAATGTCAGTGGAAACAACCTAGCCTTTCTGGACTGCAGTGTGCACATCAAACAAGACAGAAGCCTTAGCATCGAGGTCTACCGGAAACCCACACACACACTGACCAGTACCTACTGTTTGACTCTCACCACACACTGGAACACAAATTGGGGGTCATCAGGACCTTACATCACAGGGCTCAACATTCCTACAATGGTAAAGGGAAAAGAGAATGAGCAAAAACATATCAAAGAAGCACTTCAGAAGTGCGGGTATCCCAACTGGGCTTTCGTCAAGACCAGAAAAAGAAACATAACTGACAGGGAAAAAAACAGCAACAAAAGCAAGAACATTGTCACTCCCTATGGTTTTTATGGTTTCACAGTTACACTTTATGACTATATAGAACACTGTTATAGAATGTGAGCTATTTATAATCACATTATCACCCAGATGAGGATGGGTTCCCTTTTGAGTCTGGTTCTTCATGTCATCTGAGGGAGTTTTTCCTTGCCACTATCGCCACAGGCTTGCTCACTGGGGATAGATTAGGGATAAAATTCTCATGTTTAAAGTCAATAAAATTCTGTAAAGCTGCTTTACGACAATGTCTATTGTTAAAAGCGCTATACAAATAAACTTGATCTACATTTTTGGACTATCTGAGAAACTCAGGAGGATCGTCTACAAACAAAACATCCCTGTACACTTCAGACCCAGTAACACACTGAGGCAGAAACTGGTCCACCCTAAGGACAGAATATCCAGACACAAACAGGACAACGTAGTGTACACTGTTCAATGCACTGCAATGTACACTGGGGAAATGAAACGACCACTTCACAGGCACATGGCTCAACACAGGAGAGCCAGTTCCTCAGGCCAGGACTCTGCAGTCCGTCTTCATCTCAATAAACAAAGGACACTTGTTTCAGGTCTGCGATGTACACATTTTAGCCAGAGAATACTGGCGGTTTGAAAGAGGAGTAAAAGAAGCCATCTTTATCAACCTGGAATGACCATCACTGAACGGAGGAGGTGGTCTGAGACACCACTTATCAGCCACCTACAATGCAGTCCTTGGCACACTTCCCAGAAAACTGAATACACATCCACACCAAGACTCAGCTGACTTCAATGACTCATATGATGGCAGAGAGCGCCAACAACCCACAGATCACCCTAATGACCCTCTAAGCTGCTAACACCACTCACACCCAGCCTCCAGTGACCCTAACAACCTACAGGATGGCTGAGAGGGTCAATGACCCATGTGACCTCAATGACTCTCCTTAGGGTTGCTTTTAATCCACTAGAGGATAAATACCTGGAACTCCCCACTAGTCAGACAGAGCTGAAGAAGCCTTTTGGATTTTTTTTTTACAATGACCTGGATGACTGAGAAGAAGAAGAAACCTTTATTCGTCACATGCACACTTCAAGCACAGTGAAATTCATCCTCTGCATTTAACCCATCTGAAGCAGTGAACACACGCACACACTCAGAGCAGTGGGCAGCCACACCAGAGCACCCGGGGAGCAGTCAGGGGTCAGATACCTTGCTCAAGGGCACCTCAGCCCAAGGCCACCCCATGTCAACCTAACCTGCATGTCTTTGGACTGTGGGGGAAACCGGAACACCCGGAGGAAACCCACACAGACACGAGGAGAACATACAAACTCCACACAGAAAGGCCCTCGCCGGCCGCCAGGTTCGAACCTGGAACCTTCTTGCTGCGAGGCGACCGTGCTAACCACTACACCACCGTGACGCCCAGAACCTTCACAGGCATACAAGAACTAAATGTTATTACCCATGCACAAACTACAGTTCTGATCTATCTTACCGAGTTCATGCTTAGACCCAATCAATAATACTTTGCTTTTATCATTGTATAAAAGCCCACCACTAATCATCAGCAATACATACTTCCGTTACTGTCACCGCAGCATCTTGACTTCTCTCACCATCTGGCTTAAAACTTGAGTATCAACAGCAAAACAACAGTCAGGAAGATGTTTCTCTGGAACACAGAATATCCTCGATGTGTAGATGAACAGAAGCCCTGAGGCACCTCGCATTCAAGGCTAAAACATCTCGAGAACGTTCCTTGCATGGAAATCCGCCGAGTTCTGTTTGACAAATATGAATGACACCACTCATGAACTTGTAAAGATTTCACCTGACCAATCAGTTCTCCAAAGCGGTGCGCATGTGAGCCTCTGTAATGAGGGTGATTTGTAGGAATAATCAGGACGTGTCAGTAATGAGATGAGTGAATAAAAGACAAAACCATGTTTCAACATTGATTTTATTCCATAGGAACAGTTACACCATTTTCCAAACTCAGAAAAGTTCAAGTTAAAAGGGACGGGGCACATTTTCTCCTGCTCGAGGTTTGGGGTAGACTGGGGGGGTTATGGGGTGTTAATGTGACTGGGGACACGCGTGCGTGTAGGGGCGGGGTTAAAAATTGCTTTTCCTTCCACTGCGAGTTTTCTCCTCTTCTTCATCTGACGAGTCTCCACCGTACGGGACGAGACCTAAAGAGTCTGAGGAGATCTTCACCTTCTTCACCTCCTCTTCATCTGAGAGAAACAAAACCATTACTGCATTAAATCTGGAGCAAAATCCCAACAGCTGGGTAAAAGAGGTGTGCCCAAGCTGATGGATTCTGAGATTAGATGGTTTATCAGGCATCACTTTTGACCATGTTGTTAGCTAGCTCATGCTCTGTATACATTTTCCTTGGTTGCCTAGCAACAGTGTTCTCAGCTTGTGTATAATTTCTTTGGAAAATAAGGAGAGGGATTTAAACTGTTCAGTTCATTACACCAACACCTGGAGTGATCGTCCTACATTCCAACACCCACGTTAATAATGTTCAGTGTGTATTAGCAGCGCAGTCTTTAGAACTCCTGGAGTGTAAAGAGTTTAATTTAGGGCGGTGTGTGTGTGTGTGGGGTTCATACCTGCAGGTTCTTGCCTCGGTCTCTTGAGCGGTGCTGGGAGCGACACCACAGGAGGAGGTGGAGGAGGCATCAGTATCCTAATACAGATAACACACTGTGTATTGGACATGTACTCAACACACACACACACACACACCAGTAGGGTGTACAGAAAGTGCTTACCCATCTGATTTACAGACATCATCATCAGCAACAGCATCATCAGCAGCAGCAGCAACAGCATCAGCACTATTAGACACAGTCTCTTCCACTGGATCTTCTGGTTTCGGCTCCTGCATTTATGAATGCGCGCACACACATTCAATTTACTACAATAAGAACCTTCAAAATGTCTTTACTCGCTCTGTCTTCATGAGGCTAGCATAAACACAGCTACTGCACTAGCCGAGGTGCTAACAGTGAACACACACACTTCTCTGCAATTTGACCAGTTCCCGCCCACCAGCAGCTCCACCCATCATACAGTCACAAGTGAAGCCAAACCACATCACACCAGTGCCATCTGCCCTCTTCCACATACATGAGCTTACAAGATGCCTTCAACTGGCTTGTCTCACTGATTGACATTGGGGAGAGACAGTGTGTGTATATATACACACAAGTACGTACATAAGGAGGGAGAAGAAAAAGAAAAAAACCACAAAAAAAACCCTCTTATTTTGGACAAATATAAAAGAATATAATAGTGTGTTCATTAAAGGTGTAAAGGAAATGGGGGACAGGATCATTAACCCACCTGCGTTAACTCCTTCTCTCCTTCCTCCTCCTCCTCTCCCTCCTCTATGAAGCGTCTCTTTGGGCTGGAAACACTGGACGAGTCGCTTACAGCAGCATCTGAGGTCTTGTTTTCTTCCTAACACACACACACACACACACAGTAATTTTGTAGCTATTTAAAAAAAAAAAAATCCCATTTAGTGAAGAGAAACGACTGTCCCTCCACACGTCTGGATGAACGTGGAGAATGAGGTAACGGTGTACAACCTCTCAGACGAGAGGACTTCAGGAGGCGACAGTGACTCGTTCACCTTCTCAGTGTGCGCACACGACTAACCTGCAGTATGAATGAAGTGGACTGGCGAGGACACATGGGATACTGCACCATCTGCGCACCGTCTGCACTGTCTGCTCGACTCCAGTAACTTCCTGTTGCAGGGTATGATGGGTAAGTACTGGGGTAGCCGTACCACGACTGGCTGCTGTAACTACTGCTGCCGGTGGACGAATAGCCGTGAGATGGGTACGATGCTACAACACACACACACTAATGCTTAAGTCACGCTACTAAGAACTGGACTTTTTTAAAATAACCGGAGTTAACCAACAGGGCAAACAAGCGTGTGTACAGTTAATATAACTCATCTAAACAGGAAGTAACCGGTATTTAATTCAGTCAAATAATAAACAGTAAAAATGGAAGTATTACCTTGTGTGGAGCCTGTAGCTGTGTACACTGACACCAGACGTGCATGTTCAGCCCGCACCTGCAACACACACACACACACATCACTAGAAAATTATCCTCTGATCATTGCCCAACACTTCATTGTTTACAAAAATTTCAGTCGAAGTTTGTGAAGTTCCATGTTATTTTATATGGAAACCACCAGTCAGTTTGGGGCTGAAGCAGTAACACTGCCACCTTGTGGGCAGAGCCAGATATAACACCAACGTAGCAGACAACTGTTCAGGTGCCTCCAGACATCGTTTACGTTCCAGCTAGGGCTGGGTATCACCAGATACCTCACAATATGATACTATGGCGATATTTTGCCCACGATAACATCACGGTACAGCGATTCAGCGATAATCGATATATTGCAAGAAATTTCAACCACATCACGATATCTGTGTCACTGAAGAAAATCAGAATTTATTGACCACTGTAAAATTACATTTCACATACATAACTACACACTCTTGCCAGACATATATTTGTCTCTATTCCACTGCTGGCAAAACCAAGAGTTGCTTCACTACAACATACAGAAAATTCCCATTTCTGTGCTAGTATTATCAACTTTTCTGTAAGCATGGACACATCAGTGCTGCTTAACAAGCAGAATCAAATTGTTTTATGAAAACTTAAAACTTGCACTGCAGACTGCACAGACGACATTTCAGAGCTAACACTAATATCAATTTGTTCTTTGTAAACTTGAGAACATATACCTGAGAACATTTAACTTGTGCTTAGTACTTGTGTAAAGTTTAATCCAAACCTGTACTGTGAGCACACATTTCAAAACTGCATGTTGTTCTTCAGGAAGAGCAACTGGTCAGCATGCTCAGAGGTGAGACCGCTTCTCTGAGAGCTGATTATGTCACCTGCAGTAGAAATTGAATATCTAACTGGAGCGAAACAGGTTTTGCAAAGTGCGTACTCTTTGTCCAGCTCACTGTTTTGTTTTTTTTCCTCCTTTCCTTTGGAATCCAAAGTGCCTCCAAACATCTGCCTTAAAGTTCGGCGGCGTCTCTAGGTTTACGTAAACAACCATGCTTGCTTGTTTATTTCCTCACTGCGACCGCCGGGGAAAAAAGAGAAAAGACGAAGAGTGCCTTGCAGTGAGGGAGCGGCACAGCGACACCTCGCGGAGCGGAGGTGCGGAAGTCGTACTGGATTTACAAACCCGTCTGAAACATGATTTATTATTTGAAAAAATATCGATATTCATATTTTGAGTATCGATATTGAATTGGAAGACAAAGTATCGCGATATATCGCCGTGTCGATATTTTTGCACACCCCTAGTTCCAGCAGCCTACAAGTTTGTGTGATGCCAGCTGAGGCTATTCCTGAATTCAGCTAAAGCTCATAACGCCATTTCTGATCTCTGATGAGGAAAACCAAAAGAAAAGGAAACCCTTCACCTCAGTTTCTACTGAGAAAACTGGGAAGGTCTCTTCAACTCCAAGTTCAGCAGGATGACAAATTAAAACCATCAGGAATACAGAAATTTTATATTATTCAATGGTTAAATCGTAAACCCACTGAGTAGCATGCGTATACAGGTCAAACATGAAAGTTCTCAATGCTACACTATGCCATGGAGTCTACAGTGGGGGGGGGGGGGGGGGTGTTTCTCCAAATAACGTTCTTTAAAAGACTAAAGGCCCGGTCCCACGATACTGATAATTATAAATAAATGGGTCCCCTGCAGTTTATGTGGTTGGTGCTCACACCAGAGCGATAACGAGCCCTTTCGCCCAGGCCTGGGTTTATCTGTATCGGCGAGGTTGCTCCTGGAGCCATTGTTCCACACCTGAACCGATAAAACATCTGACCAAATCAGGTAACTGTTTACATGTGACGTTGTCTGAGCTCGTGCTATTTTCCCCCCCCGAGCATCTTTGCCCATCCTTATTGCATCATGAAGTCACGGAATACAGAGTCACAGAAAATAATTAGCAAATAAATAAATAAATAAAAATACAAAGCGCACGGATCTTTTATCCACAGATGTGATTTTCGTGAAATATCAATAGCAACATACAAATCTGTGATACATCCGTATTAAAATTCGTAACTGCGCCGTAATTTGTATCCTTTAATATATTTCCGTATTCCGTGACCTGTCTGTATTTTATCAGCCACTGGAGTGTGTGCATGGGTGGTTTTGGAGTCCACGCTGTACAGTATGACCCGGAATAACGTGCTACTACTTGGAAAAAACTCCCATGGCTATTCCCGAGTTGCTGCATTTATTTCCCTGAGTGTCAGGACTGAGTGATACTATAGTGGGGATTATAGTTGTGGTGTTTCTGCTCCAGACTGGAACTAAACTCAGGCAGAGGGACAGTCAGAGTCAGTGGTGTTGTGGGACCGGGCCCTAAGAGAGTCATTCTTTTTTGTACAAATAGCCCAAAAAAGAAATATAAAATCAGGGTGTCTGCAGGCTTGAACAAGTTCAATTTAAGCCTTTTTAAGACCATAACAGGTTAAATTTAAGACTTATGCCACACACACAAAAAAAAAAGAAAATTGGGAGAGCCTGAATTACTTTCGAAATAACAAAATTTATCATCATTCACCAATGAACTCATTACATCCCTAGGGTGCGCTCAATGAGGAACTAAGTTGCAGTGGAGCCAAAGACGTCCCGCAAATCACTTGAGGATGAGGCATTCGATTCTGTACGGTTTGCGTGTTGTAATGTTACAGTTCGCATGGAGTTAGCTGATACACCGTCTCGAGATGTGCTTGGACCTGACAACGGTGAACAAAATTGAGTGATGGCATGCGATTGTTGCAGACTTTTATGGGCAGCCTGGTGCTTCTCCGCTTTCGCGTGCGATTCCACTGCCTTTACACCCAGGGTGCTGAGTTTGAGTGTTCTTTTGCACAATGTGCAGTACGCCTCAAACGGATTGTTCGGTACACATTTTAACCAGTCTACGAAATCATTGCGTTCAAGCCAGCAGTCGTTAAACTTGCATTTGCCCATTTTGCTACAAACAGTGATAATTTCCCTCGCTTCTTTTAGGCTCTACTGTCCAAATGCGCACGTACCATGCCCTGTGCATCACCATGCCAACCGGGCTAGCCACTGGATTCCACTGTCTCTCATTTGTAGTTTGCAGCGTTGCCTACTGATACTAAGTAGGCCTAGCCTATATGACTAATTATGAATATCACCAACGCATTTAACAAAAAAATGGACGTAAGGATTTAAGACTTCACAAAATTACATTTAAGACCTACAATGCAAAATATACTCGTATTTTAGACTTAAGGCCTTAAATTAGGATTATCAAATTTTAGACTTTTTAAGACTCCACAGAAACCCTGAAAATGCTTAAGCTGTGGTCTCGACAGGTGTACTACATGGCTGGGGGAAGAAGGAGGAAGGAAAAGTATGGAAAGGTGTGTTAGTCTGTGTGTGTATTCTCACGGGCCTCTGACATTTCATTATGACTCCAACACCCCCCTTACTCCACCTGACCTCAGCCTGAAGTTAGCTACAGCCCCTACTGAACCCTTAGAGACTTAAAGCTCACCTCATGCACCTTTACAACTTAAGGTACCGCACGCAACACACTAGGAATGGGTTATTCATCTCATATCATCTCTAGCCGCTTTATCCTTCTACAGGGTCGCAGGCGAGCTGGATCCTATCCCAGTTGACTACGGGCGAAAGGCGGGGTTCACCCTGGACAAGTCACCAGGTCATCACAGGGCTGACACATAGACACAGACAACCATTCACACTCACATTCACACCTACGCTCAATTTAGAGTCACCAGTTAACCTAACCTGCATGTCTTTGGACTGTGGGGGAAACCGGAGCACCCGGAGGAAACCCACGCGGACACGGGGAGAACATGCAAACTCCGCACAGAAAGGCCCTCGCCGGCCCCGGGGCTCGAACCCAGGACCTTCTTGCTGTGAGGCGACAGCGCTAACCACTACACCACCGTGCCGCCCTGGGTTACTCAGATTAATTAAAAAAAATAAAGTCCATACAAAGACCTGAATACTGAACCATTAGAGATGTGCCAGTTAGTGAATTCCTTCAGGTTTGGTGTGTTTAGTGGCTCCACTGGACAAAATGTCTCCTCCTCAGTGAGACTCACTCGCATAAAGGATCAAAAAGGGGAAAAATAAATAACTAAATAAAAATAAAAGTTGATCCCCACCGTCTCCAGGAGGCTCTCGCAGAGTTTCTTGGCTGCTTCCAGGCCAGCAGAGTTCGGGTGGCTATGAGGAAAACACAAAGTAAGACGTTACGCATCACAAACATCTAGTGTTTAGCATAAAAGATGACGCCGGTACCATCTGTTGTACTGCTACAATACTAAATCTCAAAATAACATGAAAACATGGCGCATGTCTGAGCAAGGTGTTTATAACCTACTGATACTGTTAGCTAAATTAAAACACAGATATCATGACAGTACATGGTTTGTGCCCAAGCCCCAGGTGAGATTAGTGTGATGTTAACACACCTGATGTAGAGGTACAGGGGTTCGAAAGACTCTCTCCGCGAGGCCTGTTCGATGTAGCCCGAGCCCTTCCCCCGCAGGAAGACGCGTGCCCCGGTCTCCGTCTGGATGTGCTGCAGGTACGAGCCGCTCGGTCCCTCTACCTTCTCGTTCACGCTGAAGCCCGGCAGGCATTGCTCCAATCCTACAAATAGCTTAGTGTGCACAAAACTCTGCAACCAGCACCAGAGGTACAGTGATTACACACTACACCCTCAACCTACCAGACCTCCATATACACTGCACTAGCCCCGCCCACTCCCAGAGCAAATTTATACCTGCATCTTTTCATGCTACACTACTGAATCTACGTGTACACCCTTGAACATTTCCTGTATACACAAACTTCACCTTCCATAATTAAAAAAAAAAAAAAAACTCCAAGTCCAAAAAATCTAATTACTTTATATTATAAACCTAACCTTTAATGCTCACACCAGGAGGCATTTAAGGTTTAAGATCATTTCCTTTATCTTCACCGCTGTGTAGTGTGCCTCCCAGGCTGTGTGGTAACTCCCAATCTAGTTTCTCCTCGCTAAAATTCTAGCCTCATCTCTTCAGGTTTTATAAGAATTAAAAAAGGAAAATCAATTGTTGCTTTCAAGTTCAGATTTATTTCAAAAGCATGTTAAACATGTCAGCATCAGTGTTCATGGACGCAGCTCTCCCTCCCAGTTTAACTCCTTCACCGTGATTAAGGGTTTAGTGGGAGAGTAACGGTCTCTGGTTAGGAATCAGCTACTGATTAAGAAGGTTTAAAGTTCACCTTGGTGTTCATAGATGTCTCAGCCACAGCAAACAAACTACTGTTGCTATTGAGTCTTCGAAACTGCAGCACCCGGCCATGCCGTGTGTGAGAGTGAGTGTGCGAGCGTGTGAGCAGGAGCAGTGCAGGCCATGATCTCTGCAAATCGGCCAGTTTCTCCCTGCTGACGTTGATTTAGGAGGTGGGTATCAGCAAGAGCCAAATGATCTCCACTGGCCCCGCCTTCATTAACCTCCACACACACACATGCAGTGTTCCAATAGCGCTCTCAACACACCCTCATCCACGTCCCCTAACGCCCAGTGTGTGTCAGAGTGGACTGGTTTTCTCCACACTCCACCGTTTCCACTCACTAGGCAGCAAGTGTGCTAATCAGCCGGCTTTGAAGTCATTCCTGGATGTGATCCACCTGCGTGTGTTATTTTAGCTGGCTAACATCTGCTAGCTAGTTAGCAAATTCAATGTGCCTTAACCGAGTGGAAGTGCACGAGGGCGTGTTAGAAGCAGGACTGGAACACAACCCCCACCGAACCCTAGGGTTAATAATGCAGTACCTACCCCAGCGTGAGGAGGAGGGGGTCTGTGTGCGGGCGTTACAGGAGCGTTCGGGGGGCGTGGCGTAGGGAGGTGTGGCTGTGGGGGTACGGAAGGTCGTGGGGGTTGGGGGTAAACAGCAACCGGGGGAATTATAGCCGGCTGCTGGCCCCCTGATGCTCGCATCACATCCTCAGAGATTATTTCTTTAATCCGTATCACAGCCTCTGAAGGGGAGGAAAAAAAATTTAACCAATCAGTGATCCAGAAACATGATGGCTCGTTCAGGCTACAGTACAGTTACACTGAGAGTCACCAGGTCAACAAACATGAAAGAAGTGGACGTACTGTTGACTTCGTCCTGACTGCGTCCCTGCACGTGCAGATACAGAGGACGCTCCCTACGACAGGATACACAGCAAGAGAGGGATTATTACAGCCAGTGAAATGACAGGAGAAGAATCAGAGTACGGAGCACATACACACCCTCCTTTGTAGGTGGATTTGTCAGTGTCGCTCAGGTACAGGCCTTTAGTGGAGACCAGCGCACCGCTGTACAGACGAATCTGACGGGACATTCAGGAAGCGTGACGGTTAAAATACCGAACATTTCTGGACCAAGCCTCCATTTTTCTTAACATATAGACCTTTACAGCAAAGTGTTACATGTAATTATCTGACAGAATTCAGAGGGAGTGTCTTAAACATTACAGCTGAGTGCAAGTTATAAAATACTCAGACTTTTCAGGTCCAGAATTAACAGTGATATTTCTGCTGCATCATCAGACGTCACATCATTTATATTCAGAAATCACAGGGTTACAAACTTTTGCACAACTATATAAATGTAATAGAAAAATTTATATTATATAAAAATATAAGATTTCAGTGTTGGGGATGATGAGCGAGCAGTGATGAGTCTCACACACACACACCTCCTCCTGTGTTTTGCTTTTGGTGAGCAGATTTCTGCAGTTCACAGGAACATCATTAATATCCACTTCTGTGACAACAATCTCCTCATTGCTAACAGGTCCCGGGGCACTGGGAGGGGCCTACACACACACACAATCAAAAAGACACAATGGTAGCTGTATACACATCATCTAAAGCCAACTAAACACAATCAGTATGGAGAAACAGTTGCGATTGACGCACTCTGCTTTGTTCTCAGATTAGATTAACAAAGCGTTCTAAACTGGACTACCAACATCCTCGCACCAGACACCCCAAAGATCTCCGTTACATCATTCCAAACTTTATTTTTCTTCCTAACATCGTCTCTACACACATTTATTCACAGGATAAGATGAAGCCATGTGTTTCCTTCCGTTTCTGTGAGTGGGGAACTGAACAAAATGTCACACCTCACACTCAGCCTGTGGAATCAGACCAGATGACTGACTGGATTGTTTTATAAACTCACACCTAGTTTGATTAGAACTGATGTAATCACAGTTCAAGTGTCACTTGACTTTATTGTACAGGTAGTCGTCGACTTGCGACCGATCGACTTTACGACCGTCTGGTTATGACTGGCAAGTGTTTCCCAGCTGAGCCAGCTGAGTGTACGACAGTTTCCGCCCCAGCTCCTGGCAGCGCCCAGCATCCAGCCTCTCGCTGTGTACAACAGTTTCCGCCCCAGCTCCTGGGTTATGAAACGAGCAAATGCTCCCGCCAGCCCGAGCGCTGCAACAGCTCATGATGATGCAGACGACCCACAGCCAAGCACCAGTGATGCCAGCGGTCACTAAGTTTTGTATTTTGCCATGTTTTACATTTGTATTTTGGTACGTTTCAAACTAAAATTATGTTTTCTAGTTTTCACATTTTTTGCTTTGCACATATTAAACGAATTATACTGTAGTATGCGGTGTTTGACTTAAACCAAATAATGAGTCAAGGTAATGAAATAAGAAAATGTTGATAAAATAAGACTTTAAGATGATTACAATATCATTACACATCACAAACTTACATTCATTTAACGTAGGCCGACTTACGACCAGATCGGTTTACGACCGGTCAGTCACAACCAAACGCAGTCGTAAGTCGACGCATACCTGTATATGCTCACTGTACACATCTCAGCACTGCTCCTCTATCCACTTTACACAAGAAGCTGAAGCAGAAGCTTTTACTTGGATTTTATTTTAGAAACAAGTCTTGCTTTTCTTTTAGGGTGAAACAGAAACTGGTGGAGTCAACCTTTCTTCCAATTATTGATTACAGTGATGTGTTATATATGAATGCCTCTGCTCAATGCCTCCACAAACTGGACAGTGTGCATCATGGTGCTCTTAGGTTTATTACAAACTGTAGAGCTCTAACTCATCACTGCGTCTTATACAGCAAAGTAAACTGGCCAGCTTTATACCTTATGTGCGTAGGCTCGGTCATTGGTATGTGCTAATTTACAAGGCTATTCTTGAGATGACTCCATCTTACTTATCACTTTTAATCTTGAATAATACGGCCTACAGTCTTCGCTCTCAGGACTTGTTTCATTTTACTGTTCCTAAGGTGAGAACAGAAATGGGAAAGAAAACTTTTAGATTTTCTGCTCCAAGTACATGGAACAGTCTGCAGGCAGAGCTCAAACTTCAAAGTCTGGTATCTCTGAATGCATCCAAATCCATGATAAATTCCATTACATCCAGGCTTCAGGAGTGCAAATGTTTTATTGGAGAGCAAATATCTGACTAAACCTTGTCCATTTACTACAGGGTTCCTACAGGTTTCTTCAAGTGAAATTCAAGGCTTTTTAAGACCATTTATACACAAATTCAAGACCTAATTTCGCAGCTGATTTCACCGGCAAAGAAACATCTCAAAGTTGTGTTTACTTGTTTCTTAAACAAATGTGAAAATGTGCAAAGGATGATGAATAGTGTAACCTTATTGCATCACAGTACTGAGTACTCACCGTACACCACCACAATACAAAATCACGTAACGTTCAGCAGACCACGTTTTATTAATGACACATTTCATAAGCATTACTTCACTCTTCCACTGGCGATGGAAGGCGTTCGCTGTTTCTCTTTCATACATGCTATGTGTTTTGATGATTTTGCGTGCGATTCTAGCGCCTTCACGCCCATTGTGCCGAGTTTAAATGCCCTTTTACACACACAGCAAAACGCCTCGAATACATTGCCATCGACAGGTTTTACCCACTCACGAAATGAAATATGATGCCTCCATGCCTCGTTAAACTTACATTTGCCCATTTTTCCATAGATAGGCCTATATGTAGGCTATAGACTTTTCATTTATACTTTTAGACTTAATTCTCCAGACTTTCCTTTTACCGCGCGCCAAACAAGTTCAGGGATGTGTGTTCGAAGAATTTTGCCCTCGGGGTGTGCGTGCGATAGCATGGCTCCGCCCACAGCTCCAGTTCTGCCACTTATTTACTTACTTAGGCCGCCGGTACATTATTTACCAAAATAATGGCGGTTAAGATATTAAAAAAATAATGAGAAATTACATACTGTGCACAGATTTTAAGACCTACACATTAAAATTCAAGGCTTTTTAAGGTATTATTTCCAAATTCTTAAATTCAATGCTTTTAAGGCTTTTTAAGACCCCGCAGGAACCCTGTTACTAGTTTTGATTTTGAACTTCAGGTTTTGTCTGTTTTGATGTGACGATGTAATTATGTTTTTGTTTGTGTTGATGTGGCGATGTTTTGTTGTGACGAAACTTCATGCACTGCCATTCTTGGCCAGGTCTCCCTTGTAAAAGAGATCGTGATCTCAATGGGACAAACCTGGTTAAAATAAAATAAATTATTTATTGTATGATAGAAACGCCCTCGCCAGTCACGCAGCTTGTGATGTTCAACACCCCTGAGCCCTAAGTGTGATCAGATCAGTACCTTACTAGGTAAAGGCTGAAGGGGTTTAAGTTTTCCTTTAGCCATTAACATGGCGTTAAGTTTGGCAGCCATCGCAGTCGCCATCTCCACTCCACCCTGCGCCGGGGCAGAAGGGGCTGGAGAACCTGCCCCAGGTGGAACAGCTTGACTCGGGGTCACAGGAGCTGGTTTGTTCGTGGACACGTTTCCCATCAGCCCCTGCAGCAGGTCTGCCTTGGACTTGGGCTGATCCCAGCGGCTGTTCAGGCACCTGAAGGGAAAGTGGACATGATGTTAGTTATACTGGAGTAATGTGGAAAAAGACACCTCGGTGTTAATGCAGGTGTGTGTGGGGCGAGTAGGCCGCAGTGTTGAGCTCAGCAGCACTGACCTGTTCAGCCCCACAGCGCTTTATTATCGGAGGTTAGTATCAGCGAGCCTCTGCACCTCACACAGACCGCCTTCAGACCCTCCATTTTATTCAGCCAGCAAAAGCTAACGGCTAATATGCTTAAAGCAGGCTAATATACCGTTTTGACTCGCCTGCGCTAGCACAAGCTAACCTTATTATGATAAACAAACATCAACTTTGTAATAAAATAACTTTATTCGGAGATTAATAAAACTATCTCCGTGTAATTAGCTTGCTAAGTAGCGTGAGAGAGAAATGCTAAGCTAACTGAGCTAGCAGATGTGGAACACGACAGCTGTGTAAACAAAAACATTTTTAAAAATAAGTGTTTAAAGATACTCACGGCGTCCCCGATGCCATTTTATATGTTTAGTTTTTAAAATATGTTTAAACCTTTAGAGAGTTCCTCGTTAAAACGTTAAACTTCACAAACGTCTCTTACAGCAAACTGGCTTTCGCGTCACAGTTAGGCCTGCTCCACTGCGCATGCGCACTTTACACGCCATCTGCGTGCGCCAGCCCGCCCCCCACAGCGCATGCGCACGGAGGAGTCATCACAGGCAAAGACAGGCCTTGTTCCTCAGAAGCAAAGTGTTCGAGCAATTTTATTTTATTCAGAAATTAAAAATTAGCTAAAACAGGAAACACTTTTTTTTTAGTAAAAATAAACATTCCTAACAGCAGAGTAACTCATTTATGAGATGAAGGTCATGCTGGGTTCCAGGGCTGCTGTGCTGTCTAAATAGGGTTGCCACCATTCAGAAATGAAAATAATGGCCCTTTTCCACTACCCTTTTTCAGCTCACTTCAGCCCGACACGGCTCGCGTTTCGACTATCTCAGAGCAGCACAACTCAGCTCGCTTCAGCCCTGCTTAGCACCCAAAACTCGCACGGTCTTGGAGTGGGGCTGAAGCGAGCCGAGCCAAGTGGGGCTAGGGGCGTGAGGAGACACTCCCCTGTGCACTGATTGGTGAGGAGGAGTGTCCTCACATGCCCACACACGCCCTGCGAGCACGCTGGGATCTGTAAACACTTTAAACCCGGAAGAAGAAGAATTACGAATTACGAGAATTTCTGAAGCCTTATGCGCCTCGCCTCATCTATACGCTCTTGCCAGTATCTGTTGGCGTTGTCGGTGACAACAAGCCACAGCACCAAGACCAGCAACACTAACGACTCCATGTCCTCCATGTTTATTGTTTACTATCCGGGTCGTGAGACTACCGCTTAAAAGATCACTGATGTCACTGTTTGCGCCGCCTAACGACATCACGTGACGTCCACCCACTTTCGCTAACTCCACCCAATGTGTCCACCCACTTCCAGCCAGCACGGTTCAGCGCGGTTGTAGTCGAAATGCAACTCCAACAGCCCCACTCAGCTTGACTCAGCCCGACTCAGCACGGCACGGCTCAGCCCAACTCAGCCGCGTTGGTAGTGGAAAAGCGGCATATGGCACGCCCACCACGGCTCCTGGGGGCCATGACCACCCCGGGCCCGACTCCCATGGGGTGGGATGCCCGCAGCAGTGGCATGTTTTATTTTGTAGGTGTTTTTAGTAAAACACCTACAAAATAAAAAGGTTAATGGTCGAGTTAAAAGGAATCTCCTCAATTTTAAGGTAATAAGGAATCAGATGACCACAGAGGCAGCCAAACTTTATTTTCATTCTATGATTTTAACACACATCTCATATTGCTTGACCACCTGGTCTCAAGCAAATGCAACCGCCATGTCACTAATACACAAATCCTATAAACAGGCACTGAAAATTCTGGACAAAAAATCCAACACCTACCATCACTGTACTATCATACAGAAGTATGGTTTATTTAGTTTGGATAGTTTTATTTTCTTTTTAAACTGCTGTTTATTTTTTAAAATTATAAATGATCTTGCTCCACCTCCCCTTAAGCAAATTGTGAGTCTGTGCAGACCCCCAAATAATACAAGGACTACAAGCGCGTCATCTAGAGGGGACTGTATAAGTGTGTTTAGACATTCTACTTTTGGCCAAAGTGCTTTCTCAGTAAAAACATCAGGGCTATGGAATAGCATTCCTGTTAGTATCAGGCAAAGCACCACACTCAGTACTTTTAAATTAGGTCTTAAGAAATGGCTAAAAGCAGGGCAGCACTGTGGACATTTTTAGTCATTGATCTTGTGTCTTTGTGTTTATTTTATCATACCTGTATATCATGTTTTTTTGTTTCCTTTAGTTTATCTTTTTAACTATGTACTTGTCACTGCAATATACAGTAGGCCTATATCTGCACATAGTCCCACCCATAACATGTTTTGTTGTCTTTTTTTTTTTATTATTTCTAATCTTCTTTTTTAACTTAACATCAATTCCTGTCCAGGGACTACAGATGAAAATTAGCCTTGTGGCTATAATCTGGCTCAATTGTATGTTGTGCATTGTCCCTGTCAAATAAACAATAAACAAACAAAGGGGTGATCAAGAAAGCAATTACTCATACTTAAAGCTTGAAATGCTTTATTGCTAATGCTGTAAAAATGTATAATGTACAAGTGGGCAACAATTAACTTTTAAAATATAATCTAAATATATTGATAACTTAATATCACTGTAAATGTAAGTGCATAACTGTTCTTGGTGTAGGGACTCTCTTTGTGAACCTTGGGGACATTTTTACTTAGAGAGGAAAAAAGAGAACAAAAAACAACAAAAACACAACAAACATGTATGCCTGCTTATTCAAGAATGCAGAAAACAAGAAAGTGCAAAATATTACTCCTTCCCTCAACAGTCCTGAGTTCATCAGGAACTGTTGTGTTTCTCTTGTCTGTGGAGTAGACCAGATTTAAACAGTCAACAGATTTCCCTCACTTCTTGACAACTCTGTCATCCTTTTTAACACGTCCAGTCGGACGGACGAATGATCATTAATTCAAACAATCAAACAAACGACAATCATAACTGTTACACTTTGTGTGTAGAAACGAATTAAATCACACACACAGAGTAAGTTTCACCGTGCTTTACTCCATCTTGTCACTGCACAGACTGAACGTTACAAATCAGTGCATGGGATTCTACCCGTCAGCGTGCTGACGTCATCAGTACGTGACATCCCCTCCTTTCTTGGATTAAAACTCTACCCCTTGCATAAACAATTGATTAAGATTCTGAACATCATTAAGACATAATGCCATAAACACAAATCTGAGGATGGTGGCCTATTCTGTTTCAGGGTAACCTATTTGTATCAATCTCATGAATGAATATCTCATCACAAACATTTTCAGAGTAAACCTTTATTTTCCCTTTCTTCAACTCATATTAGGAATTAGGGATGCTCCTGTATTGTAAGCATTTTGTATTCATTTTCACTGACTATATACATTAAAACACTTCATATTTCAACAGTATGTTGGTTTCACTTTCACTGAACACAAAGGAACATTGTTATCTTTTCTTTTTTTACCAACATTTCACTTCATGACAAAGCCTGAGAATTTCTGCGGCAATTTTATTTCTCTGTGAGGTCTCTCTGTCGGTGCAGTCAGAGGTCGGCATGGAGAAGACCCCTGAGCGAGTGTCTCTGGTGTGGACCTCACTGCATGTTCAACACGAGTCTCAGTGGCACTCGATCTCGGTGCCCCACTCTCGTTAAGTGAGGGTGTCTGCTCAGCTGGTGTGTATACCGTACCTTAACATGTGTGGTGTTTCTGGAGTACTGAGCTCCAGTGGGTGACTCAACTACAACACTGTTACCATTCTTACTCACTACAGTGTGTGGTGTCTGGCTAAATGTTGTCGTGAATTTGTCGACCTTGTCCTGCTTCAAAAGCACCTCATCTCCCACCTGCACAGATGATGGTTTGGCCCCGTGCCGTTCATCAGCATACATTTTGGACTTGCCCTTGCACTCAGCATCGGTGTCTCGGGCCTCGATGTCGCTCCTCGGCGTGCTGATGTCTGGCAGCTTTCCCCTGAGCTTCCGATTGAACAGGAGTTCAGCCGGGCTCCTGCCCGTGGTGGAATGTTCAATGGACCTGTAGATGGTGACGTACTTTCGTAGCTCCTTCTGACAGTCCAGCCCCTCCGCCTGTGCGATGCGGATCCTTTTCATGATCGACGCGTTTTGCCTCTCGACCTCTCCATTCGCCTGTGCCCACTTTGGTGTCGTCTTCACGTGTTGTATGCCGTTCTCTTGGCAGAAGTCCTGGAACTGTGATGACAGGAACTGTGGCCCACAGTCAGACCTGATAGAGACAGGCAGACCGTGGCAACTGAAGATGTTCTCTAAAGTCTATCACTTTCTCTGCCGTGGTGGAACGCATGATCTTGTACTCGTAGTAACGGCTGTAGTAGTCTACGACTACCAGGATCGAATGTCCAGTTGGTAAGGGACCTAGTAGATCTGCGGCAATGTCCTGCCAGGGTCCATCGGGGAGCGCAGTGGGTCGTAATGGCTCTGGTACGTCGGGGCGCGCCACTAGTTGGCACCCGTGACATGATTTAACATATTTCTCCGTTGCCCCATACATCCCCGGCCATCACACCTTCCCCCTCAAATGCTGTTTTGTCCCTACCATGCCCAAGAGTCCTTCATGAGCTAAAGCTAAAGCTCTGTTGCGCAGTGCCTGTGGGAGTCCAATCCGTGTCCCCCTCAGCACTAACTGCCCAATAGTACACAGTTCATTCGCGATGCATGCATAAGCTGCGCACTTTTTAAAACGGCCGGTCTGAATTGCCTTTCTCACCTCGGCCAGCTCTTTGTCCTTCGCGGAGGCTCTCTCCACCTCCCTCGTAGTCAGTGCAGTGGGCATTGCCTGCACAGCCACGAACTGCACGTACTCCTCCGCTCCGTGATGGTGTGCCGTCCTCTTTGCACTGTCCCCCAGCAGACAAGACAGAGGATCTGCGATGTTGAACTTCCCAGCAATGTACACCACCTGAAAGTCGTAGGGTTGCAGGTGGAGCACCCAACGCTCAACCCGGGTGCATGGTTTTGATCTTGGACTGTAGATCACCTCCAGGGCTTTATGGTCTGTCACCAGGTCGAACCTCTTGCCGTATATGTACGGATGTAGGCGTTCACATGCCCACACCAGTGCCAGGGCCTCGCGCTCCGTTTGTGAGTATCTCCTTTCACAGTCCGTCAGGCTCCTGCTCACGTAACATATAGGCACCATAGCGTCCTGTTGCTCCTGTATCAAAACTGCCCCTATGCCCACCGGCCCTGCATCGGCTATCACTTTGGTGGGGGCATCTTTGTCGAAGTATGCTAGCGTACCCGCCTCTGCCAGCTTCTGCTTGAGTGTCTCGAATGCCACCTTTTGCTCTGGGCCAAAGACAAATGGCACATCCTTCTTTGTCAGTCTCCGCAGCGGTTCTGAGATGGCAGCGAACTGGGGTATGAAACGACTGCTGTACTCAGCCAAACCCAGAAAACTGCGGACCTCGGATGCATTTTCTGGCTCACGTGCCTCCACCAGCGCTCTCACTCTCTCACTGGTGGGTCCTATTCCCTTCTCAGTCAGTAGAATGGCCATGAACACCAGCTTGTCCATCTCGAACTGACACTTTTCACCATTCAAGGTCAAACCGCATTTTTCCAGTCTTTCCAGCACTGCATGTAGTCGCTTGTGATGTGTGTCACGGTCAGGTGCATGGACAATGATGTCGTCTGAGATGTTGGCCACTCCTTCAATGCCAGCCAGTGCCGTCGCCACCTCATGTTGGTACTGCTCACTCGCGGATGAGACCCCGAATATGAGTCTCTTGTAGCAGTATGTTCCGCTGTGCATGGCGAATGTCGTTATCACCCTTGAGTCTTCGGTGAGCTCTAGCTGGTGATAGCCCCATTTTAAGTCGAGCTTACTGAACACAGCAGACCCATTCATGTCGTGCAGCAGTTCCTCAACCGTCAGGATTGGGTATCTCCCCCGGATGATAGCTCTGTTTGCCATCCTCATGTCTAGGCACAACCGAATGTCAGTGTCTTTTGCCTTTGGGACTACTACGACAGGGTTCACCCATGGTGTTGGACCCTCCACCTTCTCGATGATGTCCATGTGTAGCAGCTCCTCGATTTTCCTATCGACCGCCTCTCGCAGGTGGAATGGTATCCGTCTCAGCGGTTGTGCTACAGGCTCCACGTTGCCGTCGATGTGCAGCCTGACTTGCTTAGTGTTCAGTTTACCCACCCTTGTGAATAACTTGGGGTATTTTCCCCTCACCTCAGTCTTAACATCGGTGACTGCTGCTACATCTACACCCACCCTTAGCACACCTAGCTGTGTGGCTGTCTCCCTGCCAAGTAGCAGTACCCCCTGACCTGCGATCACAGTAAACTCTGCTTGAGTTGCTCTTTTGCCTATCTTCACATCGCATGTGAACACTCCCTTTACCGGCAGTGGCTCTTTTGACGAGTAAGTATACAACTTCTTATCAGATTTGGATGACTTGCATTTAATGTGCTCTTTTTTTAGCCCTTCCCATGTATTTTCATCAACTATGTTGGTTGTAGCTCCTGAATCAATCAACATCACTAGGTCTACCCCACCCACATTAAATGTTAGACTGTCAATGTTGCTACTATCACGCACTACAAATGCAAACTCACTTTCCTGCTTTTCTACCTTCTCGTCTACATATTTCACTGACCCCCTACTACCTTTAGACTTGCACATCTTGGCGTAGTGGTCCTTGCCATTGCATTTTCTGCAAGTTTATCTGCGCACTGGGCATTTGTCGTCTTTCACGAAGTGGTCGCCATGTCTGCACCTGAAGCACACTTTCCCCTTTTCTTCTCCCTCGCGTTTTCGGCTCTTGCTCTTGCCTCCTCTCCCCTTGGAAATTTGGTTCACGGTCTCGGTGCCCTTGCTGTCTGTGCCGCTCACCCGCATTGCCGCCAACTGCTCCTCCACGCGTTCACATTGTGCAGCTATCTCCAGTGCTTTTGTCAGAGTCAACGTCGAGCCCTCCTCGAGCAGTTTTCTCTTCACATACTCTGACGAGCATCTACTTAGCACAGCGTCCATTAGCTGGTTAGACATGTCATCCCCAAATGCACAGTCTTTTGCCGTCTGCCGCAAACATGTTACAAACTGCTGTACAGTCTCCCCAGTGTTCTGTGTTAGCTGATAGAAAGTTTGGCGCGCAAATGCATTGTTCACCTGAGGTACGAAGTAGTCGTTTAGCGCCTTCACAGCCTTGTCATAGTCCGCCGGACCTCCCGTGTCGTCCAGTGTGAAAAAGATATCCTGTACATCCGTCCCGGCGTGATGCAGCAGTAGTGCCCTTCTCCGAATCTTGTTGTGGTCGCTGACATTTTCTGCCAATATTAATCCCTTGCCATCCGCGAACAGCTCAAATACCGTTAGCCATATGGTCCAGCGTGGACCTAGCGCAGCTGGTTCCTTGTAGCAATCAAACTTCAGCAGTGCGTTGTTCTCCATCTTAAAGATACGAACTAACTCACTTCAGATTTAACTATACGAAGTTGACTCTTATCCCATCCTCGTCGTCAGTGTTACACTTTGACTGTGTGTAGAAACGAATTAAATCACACACACACACACAGAGTAAGTTTCACCGTGCTTTACTCCATCTTGTCACTGCATAGACTGAACGTTACAAATCAGTGCATGGGATTCTACCCGTCAGCGTGCTGACGTCATCAGTACGTGAGAATAACATAACGTCCCATACCGTATCACTCTCAGGAGATGATTGGGGTATAAAGAACTGTGACACTGACGCTTGTGTCTTCTGTGTTCTTACATATCTGCAGTGTTGCTCTCCTGACGAATGCTGTGTAATGTCAGACAGCCCACTGTCCGCCACTGAAAACACTCACCGACAGACTTTACAGTTTGCTCTGTAGTCATCTCCACTCACTCTGTCCAGCCAAGGATGTGCCTCTTCCCATTCAAGTCTGGATTTAGAGCCCAGTGGTTTAAAGCCCAGTGTTTCAGTCCCCAGTGTTTTAGCCCCCAATGGTTTAGAGCCCACTGTTTCAGCCCCCAGTGTTTTAGAGCCCAGTGTTTCAGTCCCCAGTGTTTTAGCCCCCAATGGTTTAGAGCCCAGTGTTTTAGCCCCCGATGGTTTAGAGCCTAGTGTTTCAGCCCCCAGTGTTTTAGCCACCAATGGTTTAGAGCCCAGTGTATTAGCCCCCAATGGTTTAGCCCCCAGTGTATTAGCCCCCAATGGTTTAGAGCCTAGTGTTTCAGCCCCCAGTGTTTTAGCCCCCAATGGTTTAGAGCCCAGTGTTTCAGCCCCCAGTGGTTTACAGCCCAGTGTTTCAGTCCCCAGTGTTTTAGCCCCCAGTGGTTTAGAGCCCAGTGTTTTAGCCCCCAGTGTATTAGCCCCCAATGGTTTAGAGCCCAGTGTTTTAGCCCCCAGTGTATTAGCCCCCAATGGTTTAGAGCCCAGTGTTTTAGCCCCCAGTGTATTAGCCCCCAATGGTTTAGAGCCCAGTGTTTTAGCCCCCAATGGTTTAGAGCCGAGTATTTTAGCCCCCAGTGTTATAGCCCCCAAGGTATTAGCCCCCAATGGTTTAGAGCCCAGTGTATTAGCCCCCAATGGTTTAGAGCCCAGTGTTTCAGCCCCCAGTGTTTCAGCCCCCAATGGTTTAGAGCCCAGTGTTTCAGCCCCCAATGGTTTACAGCCCATTGTTTTAGCCCCCAGTGTATTAGCCCCCAATGGTTTAGAGCCCAGTGTTTCAGCCCCCAGTGTTTTAGAGCCCAGTGTTTCAGTCCCCAGTGTTTTAGCCCCCAATGGTTTAGAGCCCAGTGTTTCAGCCCCCAGTGTTTTAGAGCCCAGTGTTTCAGTCCCCAGTGTTTTAGCCCCCAATGGTTTAGAGCCCAGTGTTTCAGCCCCCAGTGTTTTAGAGCCCAGTGTTTCAGTCCCCAGTGTTTTAGCCCCCAATGGTTTAGAGCCCAGTGTTTTAGCCCCCAGTGTATTAGCCCCCAATGGTTTGGAGCCCAGTGTATTAGCCCCCAATGGTTTAGAGCCCAGTGTTTCAGCCCCCAGTGTTTCAGCCCCCAATGGTTTAGAGCCCAGTGTTTTAGCCCCCAGTGTATTAGCCCCCAATGGTTTAGAGCCCAGTGTTTTAACCCCCAATGGTTTAGAGCCCAGTGTTTTAGCCCCCAATGGTTTAGAGCCCAGTATTTTAGCCCCCGTGTTTCAGCCCCCAGTGTTTCAGTCCCCAATGGTTTAGAGCCCAGTGTTTCAGTCCCCAATGGTTTAGAGCCCAGTGTTTTAGCCCCCAATGGTTTAAAGCCCAGTGTTTTAGCCCCCAATGGTTTAGAGCCCAGTGTTTTAGCCCCCAATAGTTTAGAGCCCAGTGTTTCAGCCCCCAAAGGTGAAGAGTCCAGTGTTTTAGCCCCCAGTGTATTAGCCCCCAATGGTTTAGAGCCCAGTGTTTTAGCCCCCAGTGTTTTAGCCCCCAAAGGTTTAGAGCCCAGTGCTTTAGCCCCCATTGGTTTAGAGCCCAGTGTTTCAGCCCCCAATGGTTTAGCCCCCAGTGTATTAGCTGAAACTATTAAAGCTGACATGGCTTTAATAGTTTCCCCTCGAAGTTGGTATCTGGTGATTTATCCCCCAGTGGTTTAGCCCCCAGTGGCTTAGGCCCCAGTATTTCAGCCCCCAGTGTTTTAGCCCCCAATGGTTTAGAGCCCAGTGTTTCAGCCCCCAGTGGTTTAGAGCCCAGTGATTCATCTCATCTCATCTCATCTCTCTAGCCACTTTATCCTGTTCCACAGGGTCGCAGGCAAGCTGTTTCCCAGCTGACTACGGGCGAAAGGCGGGGTACACCCTGGACAAGTCGCCAGGTCATCACAGGGCTTACACACAGAGAACCATTCACACTCACATTCACACCTACGGTCAATTTAGAGTCACCAGTTTACCTAACGTGCATGTCTTTGTACTGTGGGGGAAACCGGAGCACCCGGAGGAAACCCTCGTGGACATGGGGAGAACATGCAAACTCCACACAGAAAGGCCCTTGCCGGCCACGGGGCTCGAACCCGGACCTTCTTGCTGTGAGGCGACAGCGCTAACCACTACACCACCATGCCGCCCTCCAGTGATTCAGCTCCCAGTATATTAACTACATGTTTAAAGGTGAATAAACTTGATCAAACATGTCTATGATGGATCATTCTAGATTTAAAGAAAACAGCTTTTTTAAAGGAAAGCTTGAACATGACTTTTTTTTAATTGGATTTTTCATTTGACTTCTGTAAACTAACTTAAAGTAGCTGAAGAAACTCTGACTAGGGAGCTGAATCAAATCAAGAGTTTGCATGTTTAAGTTTATGCAGCTCAACAGAGCAGTTTCACAGGACATTCTTAAATTTAAATTCTTAGAATTTCTAAAGATGTGATTGACATTCTAAGAATGATCTTACAGTTCGCCAGTAATAATTCAGCACAATGTTGAATTCTCATCTTTAGTACTATTTGACATGAATAATTGCCAGAGTGATTTTGGATTCCTCTGGTCTTTAGTGTGTTCAATCATGTCATATATCAGATGTTAAACAAACACGAGCAATAATCCTTCCTCCAGAGAATGATGAATAGCCAAATTGAAATGCTTCATGTCAGGATTTTGTTGATAACCTTGACATGAAATCGACATGCATGTAAACGACAGAATCGAAACCACTTGTATTTCGTAGTAAATCACAAAAACACAAGTTTCACTTCTCCTACTTGTTATATTTTGGCTTTTGTCGATCTTTTGAAGATCATCTGAGTTGAATAAAGCTATTTGAAATAGAATTAAGAAATTCTTGTAATGCCTTCTAAAATCACATATAGTGTTTTAGCCCCATGCACACGATCCCTGAATATGGGGCTAACACACTGGGGGCTAAACTACTGTAAACCTCAAACTTCATCACGTTTTATCAAACTCAGAAACACGATTTTATAAATATAAATCCTGCTAGCTCTTTTCTCTAAAGTCTGTCTACACTTCATTTAGACCTGTGCAGACTACCACTTCAAAGTCTTGTCTTTATTAAGTTCACGACAAAATCAATATAAAACAGTTTGATGTAAATAATAAATAACTCCATATCACACTGTTACAGTAAAACATTCAGTAACTGAGTAACATAAGGTGGAGTTATGAAGTGGAGTTGCCACCCGGAAGTAGATTATTGTTCTGTAACAGTACGTCCCCAGATGTTTTATTCCTCTGAGACCACAGCAATTTACCAACAATTAGTTTGTTTGTGAACTAAGTTAGTCACTATTAGTTCCTGTTGTCACTGACATTATAGCAGCTATAAACACTCATTCCCTCACCAGTCTCTCTTTATTCTCTCTCTTGAAGTTAATAAGTGAAAAAATCACAAATTGTTATGCATGTTACTGAAAAACCACAAAGAAGAAGAAGTGTAAACTCCTCTGTCCTTAAAGTTCCAGCTTCACCTCTGAGTGTTACAGAGCGCTGACACTGGAGACTCCTTCCAGAGACATTACACAAACACATCAACCATTATTTAATCTGTTTATTACCAGTGGAATGTCTGCTGGACATGCCCCTGTAAATGAGCTGTTACTATAGAAACGATAAGGTATCAGAATGAGTTCATTAATAATATATATGTATATACTCGTATTTAGGCACTGCCTGAAAGCTGAGTCCTGATGAATGTAGAATGTGTTAGTAAATAATCCCACATTATTTAAAAAAAAAGCAAATTAAAAATAAGTGTTGGATAGAAACTCATCTATCTTCTGTAAATAAAGATATAAATTTCATTGTGTGGTAGTGAAGTGTTTGTGAGAGACATTGCCTTTCACTTATGATCAGGTTCCCCATGGTCACAAAAGCCATCAAAAATCAGGTCGATGCTTCACCATGTTCTCTTCAGTATGGAGCTTCGCTCTGCTATAAACCTGTGATTTCAATCAATCAATCAATCAATCAATCAATCAATCAATCAATCAATCAATCAATCAATCAGTCATGGCTTTATTTATCATCGATATGTACAATGAGTCAAAGACTTGTAACAAATGCATTCAAACTGTCATGCTCCACTCCGGACATCCAGTCCAGAGATTACTAATCTCTCGTGCCAGCGCTGATCTGAATCTGGAAGGGAATTCCTTCATGTCTGCATTCACTTCCTGGTTTTCTCTGCCATTACAAAAATGCCTCAGGCAGGAACTTTGCCAGAACATCTCGCTTTGCTTCTAGCCATTTCTGTGCCCCTGTTATGTTTCATGGTTATTTGCTCAAGCTCATTTTTCTGTTTCATGGTTTTTGCACTAAGGATTTATTCTAGTTCATGGTTTTTTGCACCAGGGTTTTTTTTTTCTTGTTTTTTTGTCCGAGCATTTTTGTCCTTGCCTGTTTTGTGTTTTTGTCTAGTTTTCTGTCTCTTGTTATCTGGATTATTTTTGCCATTTGTTTTTGTCCCGTTTGTTTACCCTTGTGCAATGCCCTTTTCCCTGGATTAAATCTCTCTATTTATTTGATTACTGTCTGTGTTTTGCTTGTGGATCCTTATCCCACCACACCTCCACGACCCCTAACAGTACGTTCTGGCCAACATGGATCCAGTGGAACTCACCTGTCTGAGAATGGCCATCCAGCAGCAAGGGACTCTCCTCGGGACCCATCAGCAAGACCTCCAACAGATTACACAGAACATCACCACCCTGTCCAACTCACTCAACCTCCTCATCACACAAATGCAGCACTATCAAGCCATGCCTACCTCTGCCCAGCAGTCTCCAACTTTAGCTCCTGCCACTGCCTTTTTCCGCGAGCCGAGACTCCCAGTGCCTCAGCCCTACGATGGAGAGCCAGGTACTTGTAGATCATTCTTGTCTCAATGCTCATTGATCATGGAGCTGCAACCTCTGACCTTCCCCACAGAATGCTCCCGGGTAGCATATTTCATCACACTCCTCACTGGCAAGGCCAGGGAGTGGTTAACAGTGGTCTGGGATGCCGACGCTCCCTTCTGCTCCTGTTTCAAAGATTTCTCCGAAGAGATGAGGCAAACTTTCGACTGCTATCTGTCCGGCCAGGAGGCTGCTAGGGAACTTATGGAGCTGCGGCAGGGGTCCCGGTCTGCCTCAGACTATGCCAGCGAGTTCCGGACATTGGCAGCATTGTGCGGTTGGAACGAGAATGCCCAGGTTGACGCATTCCTGGATGGCTTGTCTGACGTCATTAAGGATGAGCTGGTATCACGGGAACTGCCGATGGACCTCTCTAGTCTCATGGACCTCGCCAACCACATCAACGCCCAGATCCATCAACGGAGAGAGAAGACCCGCCCCAGCTTCACCTCCTCTCCACCTCCCGCCTTGTCCGTCGAACCTATGCAGGTAGACCGGGTACGGGTGTCAGTGGAGGAATGACAATGCTGGCAGAGCACAGGGCCCTGTTTCTACTGCAGTCAGCGAGGACACACCTGCTGAGCCTGCCCTCTAAAAGGACAAGCCCCACCAGTGAATCGAGGGGCCCTGGTGGGCAACACTCGGAACCAGCCCCCCACTGATTGACCGTTACTCCCTGTCATTATTATCCACAACAACCAGCATCACCATCTCCAGGCCCTTGTCAACTCAGGGGCAGACAGGAACCTAATCTGCTCCGCCACTGCCAAGTGTCTGGGAATTCCGCTACTTGCCCTCGACGTCCTTCTCACAGTCCTGACACTCAGTGGCACCGGCTTGACCACCATCACCCACCTTACCGCCCTGCTCACCCTGAGGATTTCTGGTAACCACTCAGAAACCATCCAGCTCCATGTCATGAACAACCCCCACGTACCCATCATCCTAGGATTACCCTGGTTAACGCTGCACAACCCTCACCTAAACTGGGCCAATAACACCATCCTAGGCTGGAGCCATTCCTGCCTAGCTTCCTGCCTGAACTCCGCTCTGCCTCCCACCAGATCACCGCAGCCTCCAGCCAGCGAGTTTCCCGACCTCTCTCATGTGCCTCTGGAATACCTAGACTTAAGACTTGTTTTCAGCAAGACCTAGGCAGTGTCCCTCCCTCCTCACAGACCCTATGACTGCAGAATCGACCTCCTGCCTGGAACAGCGCCACCCAAAGAGCGACTCTACTCTCTGTCTCCCATCGAAAGGCAAGCTATGGAGAAGTACATCTCCGAGTCTCTGGCAGCTGGGATCATCCGCCCTTCTTCCTCCCCAGAAGGGGTGGGATTCTTCTTCATGGATAACAAGGACAAGTCGCTCCACCCATGCATTGATTATCGAGGTCTCAACACTATCACAGTCAAGAACTGCTACCCACTACCGCTCATGACTACGGCCTTTGAACTTCTCCAGGGAGCCAAGATATTCACCAAGTTGGACTTGTGCAATGCCTACCATCTTGTCAGGATCAGGGAGGGGGACGAGTGGAAGACAGCCTTCAACACCACCACTGGCCACTATGAGTACCTCGTGGTCCTTTTCGGCCTGATCAACGCGCCCACAGTCTTCCAGGCACTCGTCAACGATGTCCTGAGGGACTTTCTCAACATCTTTGTTTTCGTGTACCTGGATGACATCCTGATCTTCTCCTCTCGCTCCCTGGAGGAACATCGGGACCATGTCCGGCAGGTCCTCCGGCACATGCTAGAAAATAAGCTATATGTCAAGGCAGAGAAAAGCAAATTTCACCAAAGCTCTGTCTCGTTTCTGGGGTTCATCATCTCCCTGGCTAGGATCCAGATGGACCCCCTCAAGCTTGAGGCAGTTGCTGACTGGCCCACCCCATCCTCACGACGAGAGCTCCAGCTTTTCTTGGGATTCACCAATTTTTACAGGCACTTTATCCGCAACTTCAGCACAGTGGCCGGACCTCTCACAGCTTTAACCTCGACTAAGACCTCATTCAAGTGGGGGGAGGAAGCGAAGACAGCCTTCTCCATGCTCAAGCACAAGTTCATCACAGCACCCTTTCTCACCATACCCGATCCCACAAAACAGTTTATCATGGAGGTCGACACTTCCGAGTCTGGGGTCGGAGCCATCCTCTCCCAGAGGGCCAACGATAACAAGGTCCACCCCTGCTCCTTCTTCTCTCGCCGGCTGTCCCCTGCTGAACGAAATTATGACATTGGCGACAGAGAGCTGTTAGCAGTCAAGCTAGCCTTAGAGGAGTGGAGGCACTGGCTCGAGGGGTCGGATCTCCCCTTCCTCGTCTGGACCGACCACAAGAATCTGGAATACCTCAAATCCGCCAAACGCCTTAACTCACGGCAAGCCTGATGGTGTCTCTTCTTCTCCCGTTTCCAATTCACACTCTCCTACTGCCCAGGCTCCAAGAATGGCAAACCTGACGTCCTGTCCAGGATATTCTCTGCATATTACATTTGCACAATGTGCCACGAGTATGATTTGTTTTCTTCATAACATTTTTAAACTTGATTAGAGAATGAAGATGTCTCAGTTCTGTGGGGGCTGTAGGTTCCACATATGAGTCTCCAGATTGGTAAATGATCTGTGAGTCCATTTGCTGTTCAATATTGGTTGTGCTAGTCTGAGGTTACCTCCTTTTAAATTATAATGGCTTTGTTGTATTTGAAAGAGTTCCTTTATGTCATTCAGACCACAGGCTTGATAAATCGAGGACTGTGACTTGCAGCTGCATTACTGTCAGAGCTGCTGTTATAGAAAATTAATTGTTAAGTGTTATTGTTGTGTGTAAGGAGAGCAGCAAAGGAAGAATTTCATTGCACTGTCTGAACCTCCGTGTTTTTACTATGCATATGACAATAAACTTCTTGAAATTGACCAATCAAAGTGCACATTTCAAATCTCATTCATTATCTCACAGCACTGTGGGAGAACACTGACCGAACATCTAGTAGAAATGTAGTGTTCTGTGTAGAACCCCTCAATAGTTGGGTTCTCTTTTAGAGAAAGGAGAACCATTAACCTAAGGAACCTAAGCATGTAGTTGATCAGCCGAGACAAGTTCAGTGTCTAAAGTCTGCACTGGAGCTCCAAGGCTAATTTAGCTAATAAGGAATGGAAGTATATCGTCCCCAGTTTAACACTGTGCACGTCGCCTCAAAAGTCTTTATTTGTCTCAGCAACACTGTTTGGACATAGGGTAAAGTTTCAAAAGTGTGTGAACTTTTCTTTTTATCATTCAAATCACATCCAAGCTCCAATTTCCGACTTTAGGCCACGCCCCCTGTCTGAGTCTTGTGCTGGTGCATGAACCCTGATTAAAGAAAGTAACAAAAAGAAAAGACACACTTGTGAAACATCACACACTTGTGAAATTCCTCTCTGCATTTAACCCATCTGAAGCAGTGAACACATGTGAGCAATGAGCGCACACACACGCGCGCTAACAGCGCCCAGGGAGCCTCGCTCAAGGGCACCAAAGCCCAAGGCTGTCCCATATTAACCTAACCACATGTCTTTGGACTGCGGGGGAAACCGGAGCACCCGGAGGAAACTCAAGCAGACACGGGGAGAACATGCAAACTCCACACAGAAAGGGTTCAAACCCAGAACCTTCTTGCTGTGAGGCGACAGCGCTAACCACTACACCACCGTGCCGCCCACAGCCCAGTTAGCTGATGATACAGTGTTATTTCTAAGGGATAAACATCAGATTGAACACGCCATATCTCTAATATACCTGTTTTCAGCTGCATCAGGTTTAAAACTTAACAAATCTAAATGTGAAATCTTGTGTTTGTTTCAGACTGGGGACAAAACTTTGTGATATTCCTGTTAAGAATCGTGTTCAATATCTTGGCATTCATATTTGTAAGGACTCCACAGAGCGCCAACAACTCCATTTCTCTCCCAAACCGGATAAGACTAAAACTATTTCAAACATGTGGCTCCAAAGAGATCTGTCCATTATAGGAAGGATTCTCCTAACTAAAGCTGAAGGAGTTTCAAGATTTGTCTACCCTGCTCTCTCTCTCTCTCTCTCTCTCTCTCTCTCAGTGTTTGGGACTCAACATGTAAAGACATTAATAACATATTCATGAACTTTGTATGGAAAAATAAACATCATCATCTAAAGAAGGTGATACTGTATGGATCCAAAGATGAGGGCGGCTTTGAACTGTTGGACTTTATAGACTTGAATTATACCTTTTAGGTGAAACGGATAAAATAATGTTTAAAAGCACCTAATTCTTTATCCTTCACAATATAGTTAAAGAAGTGGGTGATCTAAAATTTTTGTTGATGTGTAATTACAGTGTTACAAAGTTGCCTATAAAACTTTCCAAATTTTATCACCAAGCTTTGTTGGCATGGAGGCTGTGCGACTCACATCATTTCTCTCCACATAAGTCAATAATGTGGAATAATGAAAATATTACTAAAAGGAACAAATCTCTCTATTGTCAAATTATGGTTGACAAAAACATAACCTTTATAAAAGACCTTTTTGATGATAACAGTCAGCTTCTGACACATGAGGCCTTCCGTAAGGAGAAAGCGTTTCCTGTCAAGCCCAAAGAATATGGTTCAGTAGTTAAATCTATTCCTAATGGATTATTAGAGCTAATGAAAGGCTATAAAAAGCAACACGAGACTCCTAGTTCTCACTGTATGCTCTACATCAATGGCATTGAGTTTATGAAGAATAAATGTACCAAGAAACAGATCAGAAAATGTTTTTACAACACAAGGAAAGTAACACCACATGGAAAGTCATTCTGCACTTTCAAGACATTAATTGGAGTAGGGCGTGGCTTGTTCCTTTTAAATTTTTAATATCAAACAAAATTAGAGAACTACATCTGAAAATTTTACACATCTATCCAACAAATTCTTACCTTTCTAGATTTTTAGAAACAGATGACAAATGCTCTTTCTGTAAAACTGAAGAAGAGGATGTCGTTCATTTATTTTGTAATCGCTCGTGTTGTGTTATATTTTGGAAGGATTTGGAGAGTTATATTTTAAACAATACTTAAAATAGGATTTGTATTGAAGGGGAAAAACATTATTTCCATTTTTTTTGTTTCAGAAAATGTTGTTAACATTTGTAACATTGCAAACCTTTTTTTTTTTGTGAGCAAAATTTCATATCCATAAGGCCAAAATATCAAAAACACCTCCATCACTTGTTATTTTTAACTGAAATAAAATTTTATTTTGAATCTCTAAAATATATATAAAAATAATAAGTTTATCTGTTATCAAATTCTATTCAGATTGTTTTAATTGAAGATGTCTGTCACTTACCATTTTTTAATTTACTTTTTTTCTTTCTTTTTTCTGTCTATTGGAATTGTTTTTTCTTATTTGTACTACCTTCGTTTAATATTTTATTTATGAACTGGTATCTCTGACTGTTTGTATATTCTTTGTTTATTCTGTTGTATAATTACAAAAATAAAAAAAATAAAGAAAGTAACAGACACTAAGTGAGAGAAAACTCCTTTATATTCTGCAATTCAGAATAAAAGTTTGCTTTACACCTTTAACATGTCACACAGATCCATGTAGCTTCTTCTTCATCGCCGTGACCCATCATCATCATCCTGGACTTCCTCCTCGGCTGCTGCTCGTGTTTTTTTCCAGTGTAAAATTCAGAGTCTATACAAAAATATGGAGCTTTACTCAGCGTTCTGTTACAGCGGTGTGTTATTACAAACGTGTCCGGATGTCCACTGCAGTGAGACAGGTGTCCAACGCAGTGAGACAGGTGTCCAACGCAGTGAGACAGTGGGCTGTGCTGTATAAATAGCGTATAAAATAAGGCAGTCTCTTCAGTAGGATAAACCGGATACAAAAACCCTCACTGGGAAAAAAATCATTCAAGTCCAAGACACGGTTAACGTTTCACAGATTCTCGCCATGCTGCAACACTCTGCCTTCCCATGAGGCTCTGGGGACACACACACACACACACACACACACACACACACACACACACACACACACACACACACACACACACACACACTCCATCCATTGTTCACATCTGATTAGGCATGTGCCGATATCAAATTCATATCATTCTAACCACCGAAACATTGAATCACGGTAATATAATAAAATCACGACACCACATTGGAACAACAGCAAGACGTCTGCCACGTTCTTTCATCAGAAAGGAAGAGGAAGAGGAGAAAGGAAAAAAAATGTAATGGAGAATTAAAGAACAAATGAAGCTGGAGATGGAAGATGTAATAAAATCATGAAAAGAAAGAAAGAAAAATAAAAAAAGATAAAAAGTAAAGAAAAAGAAAATTGAAAGAAAGGAAAAAGAAAGAAAAAAGACAAAATAGAGAAAATGTAAAAAAATGTAGAAAATAAAGACAATTAAAATCAAAAGAAATAGCAAGAGAATGAAAGAATGACAAAATGCAAACAAAAATGAAAAACAGAAAAAGGATGAAAAGCAAAAATAAAATTAAAAGAAAGAAAACAAACTAAAGATAAAAAATAAAGAAAAGTAGAATGAAAAGAAAGAAAGATGTCAGCAAAGACAACTAAAAAAGAACTAAAGAAAAAAATGATATGAAAATCAAAAGAAAGGAAAGAAAGAGAACAGAATTGCCTCTTCTCTGAGGGACACACACACACACACACACACACACACACACACACACACACACCTCCTGCTCTCACAGTCTCCAAACTCAGGCCCATTTGAGAAAAGCGTTATGTCTCCACCTACCCAGCCTCCTCCTGAATGAGATTTGTTAAAGATAATATTGTGCGTGTTGAATATCGTGATATCTCGTCTAACCGATGATCGGCACATGCCCAACCCTCCACAGCGCAACAGGAAGTAATGTCATTCATTTAAAAAAATAGACATGTTTATGCTTATGTCATGAGTCGTACGATTATTGTTCGTGCGTGTTAATCAGCTTTGGCTTCAGAGATTCATCGGTTTAGCTACAAATCACTCACATCATTAATGATTAGTGTGGAACAACAAAGGAGAGAACAAAAAGAACAAAAATAAATACAGACAAATGAGTGAACGGATGAGTAGAGGATCAGAGTGAGGTGCGATGATCTTAGTGTTTCCTGATGCTCTTCACACACACACACACACACACACACACACACACACACACACACACACCCTGTAAAGCCGTGTGCAGGAAGGCCACACGTGTAGTCCGAGTGTATGTTCATTTAAACCAGCAGGGGGCGTCGAGTCTCACACCATTATAAAGTCCAGGGTTAGAGAGACGCCTTTATTTAGTCCATGAGAAAGAGAGACCGTAGCCGTAGTGTTCACTCTGTGTGTGTGCGTGTGTGTGTGTGTGTGTGTGTGTGTGTGTGTGTGTGTGTGTGTGATGAACTAATCCGGCGGTGGTCTCAGGCTGTGTAATTTGCGCTCATCCAGACCTTTCCAATATTTAAAGTTGTTGTCTAAATGCTGCATGAGATTCGGGAAATCAGCAAAAGCTGCAGAGAAACAGAAGAGAAAACATTAATACTAATCTCACACACACACACACACACACACACACACACACACACACACACACACACCCAGGCCCGCCGACAGGGGGGGACAAACGGGTATGTTGTCCCGGGCCCAGGAATGGGGAGGGCCCAGAACTGGGCTCTCATGAAGTTGCGATTATTTTATTTCATTTCAAAATGTGTTGATTTGGGGGAGAAATGTGCTATATTTGCATTCAATAAATGATTTCTAGATCTTTTGCCTTTATTGCAGGGGTCGGCAATTAAGTTTGGACCCGGGCCAAATTTTTTTTCTGACAATGGCATCGCGGGCCATGGCCATGCTTTTCTAATGGGGGAAAAAAGTTGTTATATTTTTTTTCTATTATATTAAAAATAAATGTTATTTAACTTTTTAAATGCATTTAATTTCATTTCATTTCAAACATTAATTTGCTTCTATGCGCTGTTATTATGCCGACTGCTGCATCTCCTGGCGTCTCTCATGAAACAGGCGACCTGCCTAGCAACCTGCCGTAACTAATATATACAATTGCCGGTTGTTTATTCTTTTGGATGATGTGTAAATGATTAGCTGAAGATTGCTAGCTATCGATGCAAAATGTCGTTGTCAAAAGCTACGGGCCAACTTTCAGTCACGGTTCCAACACTACCGTGTCCCAAGGGAAATCGTTGGTTTTGTCCGCGACCCATTCTCCATCCGAAGCGAGGAATTCTCCTCATTGGCGAAAAAAACCATCAGCTCGTTAGACGAGGCAACACTTCAGTTGGAGCTCATTGATTTCCAGACAAGCTCCCTCGTCCGTGATGCGTTTAGTGAGCATTCCGTGGAGGATTTCTGGATCGGATGCTCGGAGGAATACACGGGGATTAAGAAACTTGCCCTTTATGTGCTGACGATGTTTCCATCTACCTACACGTGTGAGTCAAGCTTTTCTTCAATGAACGCAATCAAAACACACGAGAGGAACCGTCTGACCAATACAAACCTGGAGAACTGCTTGAGGATAAAAGTGACATCCCTGTCGCCCGACATCCACAAAATTGTGACCGAAGGGAAGTGTCACTTTTCCCATTAAGTGAGTACTGGCCTTGTTAATAGTCTTTTTAAATAGTCATATTGTTTGATCTTATTTAAATCGTAATTTCCTCTTTTTTCTTTCTTTATTCAGGAGCAGCGCAGATCCTTCTCCCACGCCGCTGATGTGCATTCGCTTTTTTTTCTTTTTTTTTTTAAATTAGGCTATTTGATATTTGAGCCGACCTTGTTATGTTTTTTTTAATGTAGCCTAATGAAACATAGGCTATTTTTTCACCTTGTCCATTGCGAGAGGGAGACAGGGCACTTTTGTTTTCCATAAGATTACGCGCACACGCGTGCCAATTACCGTTCCGACCTGTGCGTCAAGTAAGGCTAAATAGGCTGCAAGGATGTTCTACCTGTTGCTTTTGTCACGTTACTTATCAGCTACACTTCAATAAATGTTACGAAATCGGTGGAATTGTTGTATTTTTTTAAATAAAACATGAGGTTTAAAAAATATATTAAAAATCATATCGGGTGAGTAGAGACTGGGATAAGAGAGGTGGGTGTGTGTGTGGGTTGGCCCGGGGGGGGGTTGTTGGGGGGGCCCATTCAGAGCATTTTGTCCCGGGCCCAGCCAAAGCTGTCAGCGGCCCTGCACACACCTATGATACAGGTGGTAAGACACTTGCATTTTGTTCATTGGCCCTTGCGAGTTTGTAAGTGAGCTTCAGTGGACGGAGTGACTCACTAAAAGACTCACTGACCAACTGACTCAGTGTCTGACTCACTGACCGCCTCGTTCACTCAGCGGCCGATTCATTCACACACTCACTTAATAAATCACTGATTCACTCATCAGACTCACTGACCAACTGACTGACTCACTGAACGACTGACACACTCAGTGTCTCACTCTGGCCATCTATGTCACCAGCTGTCTCACTTAGTGACCACATGACTGACTATCTCACTCTCACATTATCTCACTCTCAGACTGACCATTTTACAAACAGGCTACATCACTCTCAGAAAGACGATCTCACTATCAGATTGACTGTATATATGTATATATAAACTGTGTGTGTGTGCTTACCGTCCCAGGCGTCAAACATGTCCGTGATGAAGTAGTCGATGAAGGAAATCTGAGATTTAGGAATGCTGCAGGTGTTCCGGTCAAACACAGGCATTACCACGGGCAGACCCTGTCTTTTCTCTTCATCCGTCTACACACGCGCACACACACACACACACAAAATTCCATAAATCATTAACAGAAAAGAGCAACACACACTTGTAGCTGACGTATTCTGTCCTGACAAATTATACTGTTATGTTAAGTTATGCTATGACACACACCTACACTGGATTAAGGCATGATCAGTGTGCATATATAAGGATGCCAAAGACGGACTCACTCTGCAAAGTATTGAGTTGTCTAGACACTTTACCAAGCCATGCTTTATTCTGATTTCCTGGTTTCCTGAGTCCTCTTCCTGGTCGTTGCATTCTGCTTTAGTCTGTACCTTTGATAGTCTGTTTGTGCCTCACCTGACCTATTGCTTGTTTACTATTCACGATTTATACCTGCCGTTTTGGATTGTTTGCCTGATTATCTTATTCTTATTAAATATTTTCTGCACCTACTGTACATCCGTCTCCACCACCCCTCTCTGACAGAATACTTTGCCTAACATGGATGTAGCAGAAATTAACCAGCACACCCTTCAACGCCATGCCCGGGTTTCAATGCCTCAGGCCCCAGCCGTGTTTTTCCAACAGCCAATTGGAATAGACATCCCGGCACCCTATGATGGAGTGGAATCTCACCCAAAGGGATTCATGTTACAATGTGCCTTTTTTTTATGCTGACTTGGAGGAGTCCAAGGCTCCAGAGCCAGTCTAGGGTAGCTGCATGATTAACTGGCTCACGGAACGAGCAGGCTGATGGGTTGATTACCTTATTAGAGTTGAACACCCTTGCCTACAAAACTCACAGTCATTTCATGTTAAGCTGGTACCTGTATGAGGCTTTGGAGAGGGAGGACCCCCATGAATTTTTTTTTTTTTTGGGGGGGGCTACTACATTGGAGGGCAACGCAGCAGAGAAGGCCATCACTCTAGAATTCTTTCCAAAGGCCAACACAGTGGCAGCAGAGACCGTTGCACCTGAATTCCTCCCAAAGGCCAACACAGTGGCAGCGGAGCAGGTCGTCGTTCCTGAGCTCCTCCCAAAGGCCAACGCAGCAGCAGTGGAGGAGGCCGTCATTCCTGTGCTCCTCCCAAAGGCTGACACAGCGGCAGCAGAGAGGCTGTCATTCCTGAGCTCCTCCCAAAGGCCAATGCAACAGCAGCAGAGGAGGCCGTTGTTGCTGAGCTCCTCCCAAAGGCTGACACAACAGTAGAAGAGGCCATCATTCCTGTGCTCCTCCCAAAGGCTGATGCAGCAGCAGCAGAAGAGGCTGTCATTCCTGAGCTACTCCCGAAGGCCAATGCAACAGCAGCGGAAGAGGCTGTCATTCCTGTGTTCCTCCCAAAGGCTGACACAGCAGCAGCAGAAGAGGGCATCACTCCTGAGCTCCTCCCAAAGGCCAACACAGTGGCAGCGGAGGAGGCTGTCACTCCAGTGCTCATCCCAAAGGCTGATGCAGCGGCAGCAGAGACCGTCGCTCCTGAACTCCTCCCAAAAACCGATGCAGTGGCAGCAGAGGAGGCTGTCATTCCTGAGCTCCTCCCAAAAGCAGAGACAGCAGCAGTGGAGGAGGCCACCATTGCTGAGCTCCTCCCAAAGGCTGATGCAACAGCGGAAGAGGCCATAATTCCTGTGCTCCTCCCAAAGGCTGATGCAGTGGCTACAGAGGAGGCTGCCATTCTTTAGCTCCTCCCAAAGGCCAATGTAGCAGCAGCGGAGGAGGCTGTCATTCCTGAGCTCCTCTCAAAGGCCGCCGCAGTGGCAGTCGAGGAGGCCGTCGTTCCTGAGCTCCTTCCAAAGGGTGATGCAGCCACAGCGGAGGAGGCCATCATTCCTGATCTCCTCCCATAGGCCGACGCAGCAGCAGCAGAGGAGGCAGTTGTTACTGAGTTCCTCCCAAAGGCTGATGCAGCAGTAGCAGAGGAGGCCATCATTCCTGAGCTCCTCCCAAAGGCTGATGCAGCAGCAGAGGGCATCATTCCTGTGCTCCTCCCAAAGGCTGACGCAGCTGGAGCAGAAGAGGCTGTCATTCCTGAGCTCCTCCCAAAGGCCAACGCAGTGGCAGCGGAGGAGGCCGTTGCTCTAGTGCTCATCCCAAAAGCTGATGCAGCGGCAGCAGAGACCGTCGCTCCGGAACTCCTCCCAAAGGCTGATGCAGTGGCAGCAGAGGAGGCAGTTGTTCCTGAGCTCCTCCCAAAGGCCGATGCTGCGGTAGCAGAGGAGGCCGTCGTTCCTGAGCTCCTCCCAAAGGCTGACTCAGCGGCAGCAAAAGAGGCTGTCATTCCTGAGTTCCTCCCAAAGGCTGATGCAGCAGTAGCAGAGGAGGCCATCATTCCTGAGCTCCTCCCAAAGGCCGATGCAGTGGCAGTGGAGGAGGTCGTTGCTCCTGAGCTCCGCTCAAAGGCTGATACAGCAGCAGCAGTGGAGGCCATCTCTCCAGAGTCAGTTCCTCAGCCAATCCCACAGCCAGTCACACAGCCAGTCCCAGAGCCAGCACCCGAACCAGAACCAAAGCCAGAGTCAGGCGCCAGTGTCAATGCCAGAGCAAGAGTCAGAGTCAGTGCCTGAACCAGAGCCAGAGCTGGAGCCAATGCCAAAGCTAGAGACAGTGCCAGAACCTGCACCAGAGTTGGAGACAATGCCAGAGCCAGTGCCAGAACCAGAGCCAGACCCAGTTCCAGAACTGGCATCAGAGGCCAATGGGGCATCCTCTGCCCCAGATTTCTTTGAAGATGTTGGCATTCTGCCGCCACCTGGCTTTGAAGATGTTGTCGTCCTGCTGCCGGCTGGCTTTGAAGACATCAGTGTTCTGCTGCCGCCCAGCTTTGAAGATGTTGTCGTCCTGCCACTGCCCTGCTTTGAAGTCGTCATCCCACCGCTGGGTTGTGAGGACATAACCTCCGTGCCACCAGGCTTTGACAAGGGCAAGAGCAGCGTTCAGATAGAGCCCAGTCAGGAGCCCAAGTCCTGCCCAGAGCTCTTCCCATGTCCAGTTCGGAGCCCAAGTCTTCCCCAGAGCCCAGATCCAGGTCCTGTCCAGAGCCCGAGCCCAAGTCCTCACCTGAGCCAAGAATCCAGTGCCACATCGGCCCAGAGTGGAGCACCGATGGCACAGCATCCAGCATTAGGCCCTCATCCCCGGGCCCATGGAAGATGGATTTAAGCTGGGGGGAGGGGGTTCTGTCACACTTGCATGCGTTGGCTGACTCTCGCACACGCTCTAAACAGCATATGCTACGAACGGACTCATGTGCACGTGCCGCTAATGACACACCTGCACTGGATTAAGGCATGATCAGTACACATATATAAGGACACCAAGGACAGACTCACTTTGTGAAGTACTGAGTTGTTTAGACACTTTACTGAGCCATGCTTTGTTTTGATTTCATGGTTTCCTGTTCCTGGTCATTAAGAAGAAACCTTTATTTGTTACAAGCACACTTCAAGCACAGTGAAATTCATCCTCTGCATTTAACCCATCTGAAGCAGTGAACACACGCACACACTCAGAGCAGTGGGCAGCCACACCAGAGCGCCCAGGGGAGCAGTCAGGGGTTCGGTACCTCGCTCAAGGGCACCTCAGCCCAAGGCTGCCCCACATCAACCTAACTGCCTACCTAACCGGAGCACCCGGAGGAAACCCATGCAGACACGGGAAGAACATGCAAACTCCACACAGAAAGGCCCTCGCCGGCCTCTGGGTTCGAACCCGGAACCTTCTTGCTGTGAGGCGACCGTGCTAACCACTACACCACCGTGCCGCCTTTGCATTCCATTTTAGTCTGTACCTTTGATAGTCTATTTGTGCCTCACCTGACCTATTGCTTGTTTACTGTTCACGATTTATACCTGCCATTTTGGACTGCCTGATTATCTTGTTCATATTAAATATATTCTGCACCTAAAGCCGCCTCCACCACCCCTCTCTGACAACAATACTGGTGCTTTACACTACTGCCCTACATATACTGTGCATTATAATGCTTTATTATTTTACTATGCTAAATATTCAGTATAATATATTACACTATGCTGCTATATTATTCTAAAATATATAGTGCACACTATACTACTATACTACACAACATTACTCAGGATAAAGTGTAATGAACTGCTTTAAACCTGGTTCAGCACTTACCACACTCTACTCCTGTACTGCTTTAGTACCCTACTATACTCAGTACACCGTATAACCCGTATGGCCTGCTCCTCCCTGTGTGAACACACACCTGAGCGAAGTACTCCTCAGAGATACGCCCCGCCCACTCGATACAGAGCTGCAACGGCCTGCAGGGGTTTGAGATGTCAGCACACTTTATCAGCATCCGCTTGACCAGCATCCGATTCTCCGCCACACTGAGGATGCCTTTCACATCGTCATCACTGTTATTCTGTTTTACACACACACACACACACACACACACACACACACACACACACACACACACACACAGAAAATAATGTTAAGAACACTCCAACATGAAATGACCACCATCAGGAAGGAACGTGTGTGTGTGTCTGTGTGTGTGTGTTTGTGTGTGTTTGTTTGTATCTCACCCCATTTTCCTCCAAGGCAGCAAGCGGTTTGTTGATGCTGTTGACGAATTTGTTGACGTGTTCAAAGTGTTTGGTCATTTCAGTGGCGAGAACCATATCAATGATGGCCTGCCTCAGCGTCCGGTACTCATTCCTGTGTGAACAACAGTATCATCATCACCATCATCATCACCACCATCATCATCTACATCACCATCATTATCATCACCATCATCATCATCACCACCATCATCCTCACCGTCTTCATCACCATCATCATCCTCCTCACCATCATTCTCACCGTCATCACCATCATCGTCATCACCACCATCATCATCACCACCATCATCACCATTGCCATCATCACCACCACCATCACTATCATCATCATCACCACCATCTTCATCACCATCATAATCACCAACATCATCACCATCATTATTACCACCATCATCACCACCACCATCATCATCATCACCATCATCATTACCACCATCATCATCACCATCATCATCATCATCATCATCACCATCACCACCATCATCAGCACCATCACCATCATCACTGTCACTACCATCATTGATCCTCTTTGTAAGTGAGTCTGACTCTCTGTAAATGAATCTAATACTCTGTGAATGAATCCAAATCCCTGCGAATGAATCTGACTCTTTATGAATGAATTGAAGCTCTGCAATAAAATTTGACTCACTGCAAACAAATCTGACTCAGTTTGTGTGCACCTGATTCACTCTGAGTGAATCGAACTCTTGCAAGAGTGAATCCAGAACAATTTATAAAAATTTGACTCCTTGTGAATGAATCTGATTCCTAGTGAGTGAATTTGAATTTCTGTAAATAAAGCCTGAGCAAATCTGGTTTGATGTAAGTGAGCATTTATTCAGGTATCTGTGTGTGTGTGTGTGTGTGTGTGTGTGTGTACAGTATACCTCTCCATGTTCTTAAAGATGTTGCTCTTGTCATCCCGTGTGCTGAGCTGGAAGGCGAGTGCGGCGTGGTGACTCTCCAGCACCGCTGTGTCATTGTATAAAATAGCGAGGTCACTTCCTGCATTGCACAGGAAGGAGTTTGTTCGTCCCGGGTGATCGACGTCGTGTACCGTTGCCGCGATCAGAGCTGCTACCTCATCAATCGGATCCAGACTTTGCTAAAATCAGAAAGAGAGAGTGAGTTCTCCAGCTTTCTGTACATGGTCGCATCATTCATGAGAAAAGACCTGACTAACAATACTCTGTGTGTGCGTGTACCTTTACACGCTCCTTGCACAGGAAGTAGGCGGTGGCATGCAGCACGTCTGCGGCGTGGGTGGAGTTGTGGTACGAGTTGCTGGCATGGTAATTAGCCTCGATGACCTGGAGCCACGAGCGCAATGTTGCCTCAGAACAGTTCAGGAACTCACACACCCCAAATCGCGAGAAGATCTTCAGCCCCAGATACGTCAGCGGCCTGATGGAGGAACAATACAGACTTTATAAAGTGTGTCTGACTGAACATGATAACATTTTACACCATCCACAACTCAGACTGTTTTTATTCTAGACTCTGGAGTGAACCATTTCATAGTGTACGCAGGGGCGTTCATTTATTTACTGTGACCTGTCAATCAAGGGGAACTTAAAATATAGATATGATAGCAGCATCACAAATAAACATTAACGCCAGGTCCTTTATAGATAGATGTAAATAAGAGAACTTGAACCTTTTCATGGTTGCCGCCTCCAGGCTGAAGATGTCAAAGTCCCAAGATTCTTCGTTCTCCATCGTTTGTGCAACTCGCGGTGGGATGTCGTTCAGAGACAGAGGCGTGGTCAGGTGACTCGGGATGTGATGTGGCTCTATGACAGACATTACATTACAGGCGTTTAGCAGATGCTTTTATCCAGAGCGACATATAACACACCCAGATCAGCCTGGGGAGCAGTTGGGGGTTCGGTGCCTTGCTCAAGGGCACTTCAGCCATTCCTGCTGGTCCAGGGATTTGAACCAGCAACCTTTTGGTCCCAAAGCTGCTTCTCTAACCGTTAGCCATGACTTCCCCCCAGACAGATGAGATTGGGGTTTACTTATTAAATTAAACAATAATTAAAAACAATTATAATTACAAATAGTTAATATCAAAATTTAAAGTCTGTTAATAGCACAATTAATATTAATATTCTAATTGATGTACTTTAATATTCAAATTAATGTCCTAATTTGTTGATTAAGTGTAATAGCCAGAATAAGTTACTAATTAATATAGTTTAACATCCTAAATAATGAATTCTAACTGCTTCATTAGTAATTTGAATGAATAGTTCACTGTGAAGCTTGCTTTAATAATCATGTATTACAATACAAACATGCACATCTACATTAGCATAACCCCGCCCACTCCTTAAGTTAATAAAGAGGCAGTAACGAGGACTTTAGGAAACACTTACGTTTCGCCGAGAAGATGTACTCATTCCCTGATAACCTGCGCAGCCCATCCTACATAACACACACACACACACACACACACACACACGGTGATTTTACAGGACAATTCAGGACACACTTTCCTACCGCTAGATTATCTACCATATGTGCTGCTTATGCTACAAAGTGTGTACCATGCAATGGATATGCTAACAGTGTAAGGGTACATGGTGTATACCAGATATCAGCAAACCCCATCTATCTACCCCAGCTCTACCCTCCTACCGTCATTAACCCCCCAACAAGGTCATTGGTGTGTGGGTCCTCGTCCTTGGTGCCAAGTTGAGGTGAGTAGAGTTCCGTCGTCCTGAGAATCTCCAGCACTCGGTCCAGAGCCTCAGCCACCGGCATCGGACTGCTCTCCTGAGCTGCATTAATGATGTTTATCACCTAGACAGACAAACACACATGACATTGTTCAAGAAGATCGATGGAAAACTGCCATCCCTGGAGCACCAAGTGTTAACAATCAACACCATGGCTGGAAAGCCACACCCTAGAGACACATCTCCACAACATCAACATCTCCACAAACACAAACAACATCAAGAATATGAGCAGGTCTTCCACACTGAAGCAGGTGGCACAAATGCAGCTGAAGTCACACTTAAGGTGCTACCAGAATTCTCCTTCCTTTTCAGTGTGTTCCAGAAGGAGGTGAGTGAGAACACAAAGAACACAGACCTTTATGGCTGGATAGCAGTATCTCTACACCAGTGGCTACTTTTGAACTTTGCATGTTTAATCAAAATATTACAGGAACCTATGCTGGAGACCAACAACCACAAATTTCATGTCTGTGTCATGGTCTTGATCACCTACACCCGTGACAGTTGTGGATTAATGGTTACGGCTGTGGGTTATTGATCAGAAGGTTTGGGTTTCATGCCCCAACACCACCAAGCTGCCATTGCTGAGCCCTTGACTATGGCCCTTAATCCTCAACACAACTTCCAAACAAACTGGGATGTGCAAAGAAAAGAATTCCACTGTAATGGAATGTGTGTGATAAATAAAGTTCTTCTTCTTTTTCAAGATGAGAGTTCCTGGTAACCCACAAGGGCTGTTATGCTGAAATGAATCCTCCATCCCCTTCACCATATGAGGGGTAAGAACACCCAGAGTAGAAACCCCCTTTTCACCACCGCCTCCAGCCACGAACATCATCCACATCCCTTTAAGGAAACCTTGTACAGAGTCCACCACACTGAGTGCCTGCAACAGGTAGAGTGCTGAGACTCATTCAGGATTTCAATATCCCATCATCCAGCCTCTATGCTGGTCCCAAAACCTGATGGTACTCTAAGGTTCTGCAAAATACTACAACACGGAATATGACAGCTACAGTATTTGGTGCCCCGTCAAGCATTTAGAAATGTCACACTACATCTTCTACCTGGACACAGTCTCACATGCCTCCGAACTTTTGCTAGACAGTCTGGTACATTTCGTCACAAAGCATAGCCAGGACACGCCTATTTTTACAGAATGACAAACACGTCTTTGCCGAAGCATTTGGAAAAATCTGCAAGAATGTCTCATTTACCCATCGCTGTTTACCATGTCTCACGAACAAAAGACCTTTTTTTTTTTACAATGGGATGGAAGTCTTTCTCATGATGTTTAAAAGGTTTTTTTCCATATGAAACTGGCACATGGATGTGCAGAGTGCAAATCAGAGTGCAAGTTCCCCTAATTTCCTAGTTTTAGTTTTTCTAAGTTCCATTACTTTCATAGTTCTAGTAATTCTTAGTTCCACTAGTTTCCAAGTTCTTGTCTCTCCTATTTCTCTTGGATGTCTCTGGGTCACACAGGAACCATATTGTCAGGTGTTTGCTAAAGACAGACTTTAGGTACTCGGCTAAAACCTTGCGTCTCGTGCTGCTGGGTCTGACATGTTGGGCTTAAAGTGAATTTTCAGCATCACAAGGACATCATTCCTGCAGAAACACCACTGTTACACCATAACACTGAGCTCAGGAGATGCCTCATGATAATGCACAGTCCACAAAAGGAGTATAAACATTCAGAGCAGTTAAAGACAGACAGACAGACAGACAGACAGACAGACAGACACCTTAGTGATGGGAGCTTCTATGGTCATGGAGTGAATCCTTGCCATAGACGAGTGCCTCCTTTGAGAACTTCCTGCAACAAACAAACACACAATATTACACCCACGCCAAACCTGACAAACTACAAAGACAGCAAATCTCTCTCTCTCTCTCTCTCTCTCTCTCTCTCTCTCTCTCTCTCACCATCACTCCCTCGTGATGTAGTTGATCGTACATCTAGCGATCCTTTCCTCCGGTCTTTATGTTTACTGGACTGAATGTCTGGGGACAAAAAAAAGAACGCACAAACTGTCAAGCATCAGTTTTACACACACACACACACACACACACACACACACACACACACACACACACACACACTACCTGTCTGTGATTCAGCCTGGACTCGTTCACTTGACCGTTCAGACTGCAGAACACACACACACACACACACACACACACACACACACACACACACACACACACACACACATTATCAGGCTATTAGACAGAACACACTCAGTAATGAAATACACTCTGCGTTGTTCTAAGTGGTGTGTGTGTGTATGTGTGTGTGTGTGTTGCTTACCTTGTTATTGTCGTTTAAAGGCCTGTTTATGGACACATAGTGTCTGACTTTACTACAAGAGAAAAAATACACATATACATGAGAAGATATTTTGTTTATGTAGAAGAAGAAGAAAAGGCAGAGGAAAAACTCATGTCCACTAGAGGGCATTACAGCATTGTGTGAGCAGGAGGCTGTAATGGGAGGAGTCTGTTTGGAACATGTGATTCTGTATAATGATGCATTTCCCTTGGAAGCAGGAAGTGTGGCTTTTGACATCTTGAATTGTTTGATGCATTTCCACAAGTCAGCCAACCGCGTACCATGCCAACCCCATATCAGCCAATCGCACACATCGTTCATGTTTATGGGGTGGGATAGAAGCAATCTTCAATTTCCTAGTTCTAATCTCACCTAGTTCCCCTAGTTTCATACTTCAAGTCTCTCCTATTTCTGATCTCTCCTTGTCTTTCCTGGTCCACTAGTTTACAACTCGAATTTAATTTGCTAGTTTCCCATAGATTCTGTTTCCTCTTTGTCCAGTGGTGTGGGAGTTTGCTTTACCTGTGTGTTTTTGGGATGGAGTGATCACTCTGCCTCTCTCTCTCACACACACACACACACACACACACACACACACACTCACCCTCCCTGTCCAATGACAGGTGTGATCTTCACATTCTGTTGCACGCTGTCACCGTTCTTCTTTTTGGCATAATAAAGACCCTGCCATTCCTGAAACACACACACACACACACACACACACTGTAAAGCTGTAATTCACTCTGTTTTAAGGAGTGTATGTGTAACACTGGTGTAAGTTCATGTTTATTATAGATGGTTTATGATCAGTAATATCACCGATATTAAACATTAATGCTTTAGTAGGAGAGAGTGGTGTGTGTCCTGGAGGCTGCATTTGATGTGTCTCCCCACCGTTTCAAACACTATTTACTCTGTGTGTGTCTGTGTGTGTCTGTGTGTCACCTTCGCTAGCAATGGGAATATTTTGTAGCCGGCGTGCCCGAGTGCCAACAGAAACACACACCACATTTAAGTGTCAAAATAACAAACTTCCAACTTATGTTGTATTATAGTAAACAGACTAACCCCAAACTAGCATTATAGTAAATTGACAAATCACAAAGTAGCATTATAGTACCGGTACATATACTAATCACAAAGTAGTATTACATCACATATACTAACCCCAAACTAATGTTACAATAAACAGACTAATCACAAAGTAATGTTATAGTTCATGTACTAACCCCAAGCTAGCATTATAGTAAACATACCAATCACAAAATAGCGTCATAGTGCGTAAACTAATCACAAACTAACATTATAGTAAATTGACTAATCACAAAATACCATTATAAAACATATATTAACCCAAACTAACATTGTAGTAAACAGACTAATCACAAAGTAGCATCATGCTAAGTTAACTAATCATAAACTAACAATACAGTAAACAGACTAATCTCAAAGTAGTGTTACAGTACATGTATTAACCCCAAACTAGCATTACAATAAACTGACTAATCACAAATCAGAATTATAGTATATATACTAATCACAAATCAACATTATAGTATGTGAACTAACCCCAAACTAACATTATATTAAACTGACTAATCCCAAAGTGGCATTATATAACATGTATTAACCCCAGACTAGCATCATATTAAACAGACTAATCACAAATTAACATTATAGTGCATGTACTAACCCCAACTAACATTATAGCAAACAAACTAATCACAAAGTAACATCATAGTATATACTAATCACAATGTAGCATTATAGTATATATACTAACCCCAAACTAGCATTATAGTAAACAGACTAATCGCAAATTAGCATTATAGTATGTGTACTAATCATAGAGTAGCATTACAGTACATATACTAACCCCAAACTAACATTATAGTAAACAGACTAACCCCAAACTAGCACTAGACTAACATACATGTGTGTTTAGTGGACTAACATAACAAACTTCCAACTTAATCATACACTGTACAGGAGGATGATTGCGTTGTGGAGGGGGGTGATGTGGGGGATAAATGTGTTCTGGCCAAAGGTGATGTGGGGGATAAGTGTATTGTGGAAGAAGGTGATGTAAGGGACAAATGCCCTCTGGATGAAGGCAATGAGATAAGTGCATTCTGGCCAAAGGTGATGTGGGGATTAGTGCTTTACATACTAAAGTTAGGCAGGGGATAAATGTTTTCTGGAGATGTGTGATGTAGGGGATAAGTGTGTTCTGGATG